>NW_007248081.1:726120-804943 GCF_000164805.1 Carlito syrichta | reverse complement strand
ATTCCGGCTACTTGGAGGCTGAGGCGGAGGATTGCCGGAGCCCAGCAGGTCGAGGCTGCGGTGGCCGACAGCGGCCACTGCACTCCAGTCTGGGCGACAGAGTGAGACTCCAACTCAAAAAAAAAAAAAAAAAAAAAAAAGAAAGGCATCATTGCCTAAAAATAAACCCTGAATTCTGGTCAACATTCCAATCTCACCAGTAAAAAGCCTATAAAATGAACCTTTTCCCAATTCTTTTATAAAGAAGAGGAGGGGGAGAAGGAAATCTTCTCAAACAAATGTGTTACATGAATATAGAAAATTTTCAGCAATATAAATATACAATATTGATACCAAAACACAGCCAGCCCTATCTAGTAATATATTTAGCCCATGTACAAGGTTGTAATACGCTGCATAAAAATTTTTCAGAATAAACTTTATAAACAAATATCACTGAACTGCATCTTTCACTGCATTTCCTCACCCCCCAAAAGGGGTAAAACACACTTCCTTCATGCTCTTAAAAATTAGATCCTAAGTCCCTCTGGGGAAAAAAGGTTGACTTTAAGTTGTAAATAATTTATGAAAGAAATATTATCACAAAATGTTTTAAAAAAGTAAATTCCTACAAATATTTTATTATCATCAAATAGAAGTTATTAGAATGTTTATATTCTGTTTTGCTTCTGGGTGTTATTACACTACAAAAATATCAATCATCAATATGGATCACACCAGAGAACTTCATACTTCCTTTCATCTTGACTGTCCCTTGTTCTAAAACATAGTTTAAAAACCCTTATTTTAAAAATACTTTCAAAATAAGCATAATGCAAAAATGACTTCTACTTTTGAGAAGACCTTACAAAAAGGTTTTTGAAAAGAATGCCAGTCAACTGATCCTACCTATTTATCTTATGAGAAATTATGTATCTATTTTATACCAAAATTTTTTAAAAACATGCACAACACATGCATACACACACAATTAACCTTGCAGATCTGTTTCCTACCAGTTATGTCCCCAAGTCATTATCACTCTTGAAGAAAAGTAAAGAGCAAATGCAAGGCAGAATACCAATAGCTAAATTTTGGTTGCATTATCAGATGAGGAGCAAGATACCACAGGGCACAGAAAGGCTGAAAGAGGTTGTTGCAAATGCAATTTGATGCTGAGGACAACCAGAAAGACACAAGACATGGGCCAACTAAAGAGCTGCCACAAGGTAGCACTTTGCAGCAAGGGGAATTAAAAACAGGTAGAAAGAAAATGCTTAGTTTACATGGGAGAAGTATCAGAGCTGCTGTAGTCAAAAAGGGAAATATCAACTGGAAGCAAAATGAATACCCACCCCGGACTGAGATGGGAATCTGGATAGAGTTAGAAGAACAGAATCTCGTGAGGAACTGCTGAGAAAGCAGGCCCTCCTACAATGTAGTGACGTCCTTCTTGCCTCTTGTGTAAAAATTGTTCAACATCAGTAATCAACAGCAAAGTGCAAATCAAAGCTACAATGAGGTATCATGTCCCCCAATTAAAATAGCTATAATCGAGAAGACCAAAATATAACAAACACCAGTGAGGTAACAAATACCATTCTGACTTTGTCTCATTATTGTGTGCAGCTTTATTCTTATCTCTCCCTCTCTTGTTTTAAAATAGTAAATTATGACTTTTTAAAAACATTTGAACTTCCCTTTAACAAACATTAAAATTGCCCCTTCCTCCTATCTTAATTAGTTGCTAAGTTACTCTTCAAGGATGACTTTTAATTGCTTCAATCCTTGAAGTTCTTGAGAACACCAACAATTCAATTATAGTGAAGATAAAAACAAAATTATTAAATTCCTTGAACTTCATATTTCAATATAACTCCATGACCTCTGAATAAATAGCTCAGCAAAAAATGAATCACAAGTTAAATACAAATGAAAAACACTTTTTCCTAATTTAAATTTATCTATCAACATGAAACTCAGTACCTGTCCAAAAGGCACAAAAGGAGGCGGTCCACCCTCAGTTCCAATGTTGCTTCTATTGTGTTTTGATAAGCTCTGTGGAAAAATCCAGTTGTAAAACAGAATTTATACATAAAAAATATATTTCCAACATTTATAATGTAACAGAAATGCACTTATTTGAGTAATTATTATAAAAACAGGAAAAGAAAATCTTCTACAAATTATTTGAAACTATATAGACTATTTTATCTCTAACTTAATTAGGCAAAGTCTCTTCCCACATTGCCCCTTACCAAAAACACACATTCACACATAATTTTCAGAAACATTTATCAAGTTGTTCTTATAAGGAGAAAACAGTCCTTTTCAAAAAGTAGCAAAGACAAAGACAACAAGCTTTGTAACAAGAATTCCATCTCAATGCATATTAAAACTATAATATAAAACAAATATTGCCTGAAAATTATCTTCAAAATGAAGTTTTTAGATATAACATTTATTAGCAAAGAACATTCTGATAAAGCTAATTCTCTAAATATTTAAAGAAATCCGATTGTTATAGCTTATAACAAAAGATTCTTTCAGTTACAGTAAAATTTCCTTAATATAGTAATGTTCGTTTTGTAAAACAATTCAGTTTGAGGAAGTATTCAACTAACTGATAATTCTTTAATAAAAACGAGATTCCAAACCCTACTCATTTTATTATTCTTTTTTATGAACTCAGAATTTGAGAGATAAAAATGTGTTATGATAATACAGAGAGGGGAAGATGGCATCCAAGTCAGTTGGACTATGCAAGTCCCGCTGTGAGTGAGTGAGTGTGTGGAAAATTTTGTGTATGTGCTGGTTAGCAAGTGGGCACATGAGTGGCTGACTGAGGGGTAGGGAGCTAGTGGCCAGGGCTCTCCTGGTGCAGCAACTGGTGCCACAACTGCTGGGCTTGGACTCTAGCAAACCTGGGACGCAGAAGCCCAGTGCCATTTTCTTTTTCTTTTTCTTTTTTTTTTAATCAACAAATCCTCCCTGGGAAGAAAATGCTGGGAGAGACTGTCTAAGTGGGGACTCGAGTAAGCAGCCAGGTCCCTGGTGCAACAGCTGGTGCTGCAGTTTATCTGCTTCATCCCTGGCTCTTCCCAGGTCACAGAAGCCGAGTGCCATTATTTTTTTTTAATGGACAGAAGTTTTCCTGTGAAAAAGCAGCGGGGATAAACTATTGCCCCAGGCTCTCCCTCACCACTGCAGCAGAAAAGAGACTGCCGGCTCCTGGTTTTGCCTCACCACTTCAGTGAGGCAGAGCCCCAGGCAAAGTCCCACGGAAGAGGAGAAGAGAGGCACCCCACCACCATCTTGAGGCGGGGCAGTGGATCAACTACTGCCCTGCCTCAAGATGGTGGTGGGGTGACTGGTGAATCAACTACTCAGGGATTGATGGTGACGCAGAGGAAATATCCTGAAAGCACAAACTTCAGAGGGACCTGATGAGTGCTGAGTTCCTGGAGCCCCAACCCCTACCCTGATCCAGCCACAGGACAAGGGTGGGGCCAGAAAACAACCAGGAAGGACTCCAAAGAGATCAGTAGTGAGTCCCGGGCTGACCCAAACTCCTCCCTAGCAATCCTTGGATTGTCAGAACCACACAGCTGGACCACAGTCCCAAAAGGAGAACTCCATTCTAAGATAAGCCTGGCTGGAGCACTCGCCTCGAGTACATACCTGGGGAAGAGACAGTCCCGTACTTCCCCACCAGAGGAGATCTCCCTGACCATATGAGGAGAGGAGGACTGCAGCCCCACCCACCTCCACTGCCCCTCCTCCTTCCCTGCTCCGGACACTGAGGAGAGAGTGAAAGAGGTGGCTCTGCAGGAGAGAACTCATTAGAGGAACAATTACAGAGCCTCCCACAAGAGGGCAGATATTTTTTCTTTTTTTTTTTTTTTTGACGGTTTGTTAGTTCATCTATTTTTAAATATTTTTCCTTTCTGCATGAATGTGTATGTGAGGATTTGATTTGCATCTTCCAAAATTGTTTTTCTTTTCTTTTTCTGTTTTTTCCTTCTTTTATTTATTGTTTTCCATTTATGGGTGCATGTGAATGATTGAGTGTTCATCTTTCAATCTGTTGTTCTAGGGTTTTTTTTTCATTTTTTCTAGTTTAAGGTGCATACAAATATATGTGTGAGGTTGACCTGAATTCTTTTTTTTTCTTTTTCCTTCCTCCAGTCTTCCTGTTTTTCTTCTCTATTTACTTTGTGCTAGACACGTGTGTGTGTGTTTCGTTTTCTTAGTTTTTTGTTGTTTGTTTTGTTTCTCTATATTATTCCAGTTTGTTATGGGGAGTGTGTCTGTATGTCTGTGTGTGTTAAATTGTTTTTTACATTGGTTTCTGCTTTGCTTCATCAAATAGAGTGGTGGTGGAGAGCGGGTCTCAGGGAACACATACCACAATAAGTGAACATTGTAATTTGCAAGTAGTTTCTGAATTCTAGTCCCCATCGGCTACTTTATTCAAATTTCAAAAACTATAAGAGACAGCAAAGCTTCCATCCACTATCCTATTTCAAAACAGAACAAATCCAGAGCCCAGATCAGGGAAGAATAGAGGACTGAACAAACATCAGAAGGGAAAGCCCCTCCCACTGACACTGAATAACAGAACTAAAGAGAAAAACAAGAGATTTGTCACAAATGAAGAGAAACTAACATTAGACCACAGGTAATTTCAAGTATAACAAAGAGATAAACACCAGAAAAATCAGACCTGGGAGTCCAAACAATGGAAGTCAGCAAGGACTGGCCCCAGAATACAGCAGGGATTAGGGACTGAATGAAAATGAGTGAATAAGACTCAAGAAAAGCAAGATGTAACACTGAAAGAACTTGTAACAGATATTTTGGCAATAAAAAATTTCATCAAGGAAATAATAAGCTGACAAGCATGGAAAGCAGAATTAATCAAGCAGAAGAAAGAATCTCTGAACTTGAAGACCAGAACATAGAATTAACCCAATATGCAAAAAACATAAAAAGAAAACTCAGGAATAAAGAACGAAGCTTACAAGAGATGTCCAGCTATATCAAGAGGCCAGACCTACACTTGACTGGTATCCCAGGAGAGGGAAATGGAGAACACCTTGGAACAAGTATTTCAGGAGGTTATCCAAGAAGACTTTCCCCATCTTGCCAGAGATGTGACCCACCAAAGACAAGAGATACAGAGAACCTCCACATGACATCAAATGAGAAGATCAACCCCTAGACATATAGTAATTCACTTACACAAAGTGGGCACAAAAGAAAAAATTCCTAAGGCAGCAAGAGAGAAAGGTTAGACTTCTTTCCAGGGAAAACCAATCAAAATAGCAGCAGACCTATCAGCCGAAACACTACAAGGCAGAAGGAACTGGAATCCAATATTCAAAGTCCTCAAAAATAAATGATGTCAACCAAGAATTTCCTACCCAGTCAACCTCAGCTTCATCAGCAATGGAGAATTAAAATCCTTCCCAGACATCCAATTCCTAAGAGAATACTCAGCTTCCAGACCGGCTCTATAGGAGACACTTAAAAGGTAGGAAGCACAGAAAAATGAATGATCATACACTTTCCAAGAGAACAGCAGAACACAGAATTGCAACAGCAAACTTGATTTACATCACAACAGCAAGCTTGAAACATACACACACATCAACCCAAAAGTTAAAAGAAAATGAACAATGAAAAAACTTTATAGGAACCTCATGATGGGGATAAACAATCACATCTTAATAGTCAGCCTGAATATGAATGGACTAAATACACCACTAAAAAGACACAGAATGGCAAACTGGATAAAAAAACCATGACCCACGTATTTGCTGCATCCAGGAAACTCATCTCACAACATGGAATCACAGTCTCAAAGTTAGAGGATAGAAAAAACGTTTCCAGGCAAATGGATCACAAAAGAACGTAGGAGTCACAATCTTAATATCAGACAAAACAACTTTTAAGATACGAAAATTTTAAAAAGATACAAAAGGACACTACATAATGATGAGATTCTATCCATAAACAAGAAATATACATCCTAAACATATATGTATCAAACACAGAAACACCAGCATTTATAAAGCAACTACTAAAAAACAAAAAAAGATATTAACTCTAATACTATTATAGCTGGAGATTTAAATATGCCACTAACAACGCTAGATAGATCATTGAAGCAAAAACGACAACAAAGATCCAAAACCTCAACTTGACGCTTCACTAAATGGACTTAATAGACACGTACAGAATAGTCTACCCAACAACCATAGAATATACATTCTACTCACATCAACATGGAACATACTTCAAGACTAATCACATCCTTGGCCATAAATCAAGCATAAACAAATTCCGTAAGATCATAATACTGCTATGCACCTTCTCAGATGACAGTGAGATAAAAATAAGTATCAATGCAAACAAAATTCCCACAAAATGCACAAAGACAAGGACACTGAACAGCATGATGCTGTACAATACTGGGTTAACACAGAAATCAAAAAAGAAATTAAAAGCTTCCAGGAAACAAAGGAAAATGAAGAAACATCTTTCTGAAACCTCTGGAATGCCATGAAAAAAGTTCTAAGAGGGGAATTTATATCTCTATGAACGCTCATCAAGAAAATGGAAAGATCACAATCTAATAACCTAATAAATCACCTAAAGGACCTGGAAAGACAAGACCATCAAAACCCTGACTTCAGCAGAAGAATACAGATCACCAAAGTAAAAGCCCAAATTCAGGACACAGAAGACAAAAACATCATAGAAAAAAAAAAAAAAATCAACAAAACAAAAAGCTAGTTCTTTGAAAGAATAAATAAGATTGTTGAACCCCTTAGCGAGAATGACCAAGAAAAAGAGAGAAAAAGCCCAAATGAGCACAATCAGAAATACAAAAGATCAAGTCACAATTGACCCTGAAGAAATACAAAAGATTATCAGAGACTATTATGCACACCCGTATGGAAACAAACTTGATAACCTAAATGAAATAGAAGATTTTCTGACATCACACAACCTCCCAAGGTTGAAACAAGAAAACATCAAAACACTAAATACACCAGTAACAATCCAGGAAATTGACTCTATCATAAGAAAACTACCTACAAAAAAAATCCCTGAGCCAGATGGCTTTCCAGCAGAGTTCTACAAAATGTACAAGAAAGAGCTGATACTAATCCTATTGAAAGTATTCCAGGCTGTTAAGAAAAATGAAATTCTCCCCAAATCATTTTACAACTCTAACATCACATTGATACCCAAACCAGGTAAAGATCCAATAAAAAAAGAAAACTATAGGCCAATATTTCTAATGAACACAAATGCAAAAATTTTCAACAAGATTCTAGCAAATTGGAACCAAGTAGACATCTCAAAAATCATCCACCATGACAAGTAGGCTTCATCTTCAGGATGCAGGGCCTGGTTCAGAATCCTCAAGACCATAAATGTAATTAAATACATCAACAGATGTAAAAACAAGAACCAAATGATTATATCATTAAATGCAAAGAAAGCTTTTCATAAAATCTACCATCCCTTATTGATAAAAAAAACCTCAAACACCTAGGCATAGAAGGTACATACCTCAAAATAGTAAGCGCCATCTAAAATAAACCCATAGTCACCATATTGCTAAAGAGACAGAAACTGGAAACACTTGCCCGGAATATCGGAACAAGACAAGGTTGCCCACTCTCACAATCTTATTCAACATTGTATTGGAAATCCGCTAGAGCAATTAGACAAGAGAAGGAAATCACGGGTATCCAAATAAGAATAAGAGGAAGTTAAGTTATCTCTTTTTGCTGATGATATTATCCTACACCTCAAAAACACAAGAGAATCTGTCAATAACCTGCTTTCACTGATAAAGGACTTTGGAAAAGTCTCAACCACTTGTACCTAATCCTGAATTGTACTCCACATCTTTAAAATAAAAAATAAATAAACAAAAGATCTGTGTGAACTGCCATGAAATAACAGACAAGACCAGCTCCAGTTGCTGTTGTTACAGGATGGAGAATCTCAGTGTAGATGCTCAGGAAAGGCCCTGGGGGGAGGGGGTGGAGGAAGCAAGTCTTGTCCATAGTTGGCAGCATGAATGCAATAAAATGGACATTCAGAAAGAAAATGGAGCACTAATACCACAATAAGGACTATCCAACAGGATGCACAGCAACAGTAATTAAAGGACAAGTAATAATGGTACCCACTAGAGTTGCCGTTGACCCAGAGAGAAAGTTCAGTAGAAAATAGGCAGTCAGGAATGCAGGCTGTGATGCGAGGATTGCCCAACCAATTCTTCCACCTTGGCCTTGGTTTCTTCTGTACACCTGTGAATTTTCATCCAGTAACATCTATATTTGTTGAGATTTCTAGGTATAATATGTAATCTTTGTTCTATTTATTACTTGCATTTTAAGTGAATCAGATATTACCTGTAATTATGTAAGAATATTAGCAAGAGATTAGATATTCCATAAATCAAGTGTTAGAAGGAATGCTGGGAAAAATTTTCTGGGGCATATGACGCACAAGCTATGGACGAAAACTCATGACAGCCAGAACCCAAGGTTTCTCAGGGTTTCTGTACTCTCAGGATAGCCTGCAACCCTGCTTCAGCAACAGCAAATTTGTTTTGATTATTTTGCACTTTAGTGTTGCATGAGTTCTGTTATTTAAAATGTCTGTTCGTTGCAAAATGTATACATACATCAAAACATCACTTTGTATACCATAAATATTCATTTATTATGCATCAATTAAATTAAAATAAAACTAATAAAATCAAACATGATTTTAAGAAAGAAAAAGTTTGAAAAACACTGACTCCAAAGACAATGTTACCAAATGAACTATATTCCTTCAAAAAAAGTCACTTATTGCTTTAGAAAGTTACCTTTTCAAATATATTTCTTGCTTATTACTAGAATTTCAAAAACAGAGATATACAGATGAATATATTTTATTTTTAATCCTCCAAGAATCACCTAAAGGAAAGAAATACACATTTTTATGATGAGAAAGAGAGAAAAATAAGAAAAAAGAAGTTGCAATAACTAATGTTAGATAATCAAGTTGGAAAAAGAAATGTTTAAGACGGGCTTAGTGGCTCTGCCTGTAATCCCGCACTTTGGGAGGCTGAGGTGAGTGGATTGCCTGAGCCCGCGGGTTCGAGACCCACCTGGGCAACTTGGCGAGACCTCATCTCTACAATAAATTAAAAATTAGCCAGGCATGGTAGCGCATGCCTGTAGTTCCAGCTACTTGGAAGGCTGAGGCGGAAGGATTGCCGGAGCCCAGCAGGTCAAGGCTGTTGTTGCTGGGAGCAGCCACTGCACTCCAGTCTGTGCGACAGAGTGAGGCTCGAACTCAAAAAAATAATAATAATAATAAAAGAAATATTTGAACATGTGAATATATTTGTTCAAAATGCAAAACATGTACATCAAAAGTTTTCGTTACTTTTCAATAAAAATAGAAGAATTACAAAAATAAAAACTAAAACTTGGGACCAGAGGCTATTATCTCATCAAATTCAGAGAGACAGATGCCCCTCTCCCACACTGGAACAGGCACAGACATGTCACATCTGCGTGGGAAACTTGACAGCAGTAGTAAATAGGGTGAGTCCAGACCTGATCCATCCTCCTCCCTCAGTAGTCTGTGGGGCGCCTGACCCACGTTGAGAGCAACCCTATCAGCCTGCACTGAGAGCGAGGGGAGGTGCTGAAGACCAGAGCCACTCCCTACAGTGGCTGAAAGGAACCTGGACTCACAGAAACTGCCAGAGAGTGAGTTTTCTTTTTCTTTTTTGTTGTTGTTGTTGTTTTAGTTTTAGCTTTTTTCCTTCTCTCTTTCTCTCTGCTTTTATACTTGCTTTGTTTCTGTTATTTTAATTACAATTACTTTATTTTTATTTAATTATTTTTTCTTTCAGATTTTCTGTTTATGTATGGGTATTTTGGGGGGAGAGTGCACTAATGGGGGGATTTGTTTGTATGACTGCCTGTATGTTTTTGTCTTTTTTGTTTTTTCTGTCTTCGTTTGTCTCTCTGTTTATTCATTAGTTGGTACGCTTGTCTGTTTTTCCTATTCTTCTCTCTCTCAACCTCCCTTTTGTCTTCCTCTTTTCTTTTTCCATTCTTTTCCCTTTTCTTATCTCATTTTGCTTTCTGGGGGAAAGCAGCACCCCCCACTACATGGACAGATTGTAAGGCAGTGGCAAGTGAGTCCCAGGGGGCCCACACACCTGTCAGCGGATACTGGGATCTGCAGATGGCTTCTGAACCACAGCTCCCCACTCAACTAAATCTGAAAACTGCAAAAAGTACAGGCCCCACTCCTAGTCCAGCTTCAGAATTGAACAAAACCAGAGAATCTACATAAGGAAGAAGGAGATTGAGCAAACAAAAATAAAAGCTATCCCCCAATCACAACAGAATTAAAGAAGAGGCAAAAATAAAAGGAGGAGGAAAACCTACACAAATGAAAAAAAAACCAAAGGAATAATATCAGTCTTACACAGTTCTCTGGGAAGTAAGCCACTGAGAATACAGGCTCTGGAACTCAAACAATGAAGAGCCTCAGAATGACTGGTTTCAAACCACAAACCCAGATATCAAGATATTAATAGAATTAATAGAAATGAGGAGAGAAAAGAAGAAAGAATGAAGGAGTTGACAACTGAGATAACAGCAATAAAGAATACAATGAATGAAATAAACAACAAACTGATAAACATGGAAAGCAGAATTAACCAAGCAGAAGAAAGAATCTCAGAGCCTGAGGACCAAAATATGGAACTAACTCAAACTGTTAAAAACACAGAAAAGAAGCTTAAAAAGACAGAACAAAACCTCTAAGAGATAAGTGATTATTTCAAGAGGCCAAACCTGATTATTTGGAATCCCTAAGGCATACAGAGAGACAGAGACCACCCTCAAACAAACATTCCATGAAATTATTCAAGAAAATTTCCCTCTTCTCATCAGTGATGGGACCCATTCAAACACAAGAGATTCAGAGAATCCTTGCAAGACAACAAAGATAAGACCAACTCCCAGACACATAGTAATTCATCTAACCAAAGTAGGTATAAAAGAAAAAATCCTAAAGGAATCAAGAGAGAAAGGTCAGAATGCCTACCAGAGAAGACCAATTAGAACAGCAGCAGACTTATTTACAGAAAAAATTCAAGCTAGGAGAGCTTAGACCCGAATCTTCAAAGTTCTCAAAGATAAACCATTTCAACCAAGAGTTACATACCCAGCTAAGCTAAGTTTCATCAATGATGGAGAATTAAAATCCTTCCCAGACATTCAATCTCTAAGAGTTTAAGCTGTCTCCATTCCGGCTCTACAAGAAACACGTAGAAAGTATTAAACACAGAAGAAAGGAAAATAAGAACAGTGCACTTTACAAGAATGCAGGAAAAAGACTAAAAACACACGATTCAACTCAAAAGTCAAAGGAAAGACAACAAACAAATAAATAAACAACCAGCAACAACAACAACAAATTCTATAAGAACCTCAAGACTGGATAAACTCTAAAATCTCAATAATTAGCCTGAATGTAAATTGTAAATGCACCACTAAAAAGACATGGAAAAGCAAATTGGATAAAAAATCATGAGGCTACAACATATTGTCTCCAAGAGACTCATATCACCAGAAAGGACACTCACAGACTCAAATTTCAGAAAACAAAATTTCAGGCAAATGGAACACAAAAGAAAGCAGGAGTTGCTATTTTAGTATCAGACACAGAATGACAAACTGGGTAAAAAAACATGATACAATTATTTGTTGCATACAGCAAGATCATCCCACCACAAGGGACACAACAGACTCAAAGTTAAAGAATGGAAAACGAGTTTCCAGGCAAATGATCACAAAAGAAGGCAGGAGTCGCAATCTTAATATCAGACAAAACAACCTTTAAAGCTATCAAAAATTTAAAAAGATACAAAAGAACACTACATAATGATAAAAGGTTCAAGCCATCAACAAGAAATATCCATCCTAAACATATATGAGCCCAATACAAGAGCACCAACATTTATAAATCAACTAAGTAAACGAAAAAAACATATTGACTCTAACACTATAATTTCAGGGGACTTAAATACCCCACTAATAGCCCTAGATAGATCATCAAGGCAAAAATTCAACAAGGAGATTCAGAACCTAAACTTGACACTCAACCAAATGTACTTAATAAGTACCTACAGATTATTCCACTCAACAACCACGGAATATACATTCTACTCATCTACTATACATGGAACACACTCCAAGACTGATCACACCCTTGTCCACATATCAAGCATTAATAAATTCCATAAGGTTGAAATATTGCCATGCACCTTCTGAGCCCACAACGAAATAAAAATAAATATCAACACCAACAAAATCTCCCCAAAAGTCCACAAAGACATGGACACTAAACACCACACTGAACAAATACTGGGTCAACACTGAAATCAAAGCAGAGATTAAAAGATTCCTGGAAACAAATAAAAATGAAGAAGCACCTTACCAAAACCTCTAGGACACCATGAAATCAGTTCTAAAAGGAGAATTTATATTTCTACACATCAAGAAAATGGAAAGACCACAAGTCGAGAGCCTGATAAGTCACCTAAGAGCTAGAAAGAGAAGACCACCAAAACTCTAACTTTAGCAGAAGAATCCAGATCACCAAAATAGCCCAAATATGGGACACAGAAGACAAAAATATCATAGAAAACATCAAAAAACAAAATGCTGGTTTCTTGAAAGGATTAGCAAGATTGATGGACCCCTAGCCAGAATGACCAAGAAAAAGAGAAAAAGCTCAAATAAACACAATGAGAAACACAAAACATCAAATCACAAATGATCCCAAAGAAATACAGGATTATCAGAGATTACTATGTACATCTATACTAAAACAAACTTGATAACCTAAATGAAATGAAGGACTTTCTGACACACATAACCTCCCCAGGTTGAAAACAAGAAGACTTTAAAACACTAAATAGACCAGTAACAACCCAGGAAATTGACTCTGTCATAAGAAAACTACCTACCAAAAAAAGCCCTAGACCGAATGGCTTCCCAGCAGAATTCCACAAAACATACAAGGAGGAGCTGATACCAATCCTATTGAAAGTATTCCGGCCAACTGAGAAATATGAAATTTTCCCCAAATCATTTTACAACTCTAACATCACACCAAGTAAAGATCTAATTAAAAAAGAGAACTACAGGCAAATATCCTTGTTGAATATAGATGCAAAAATCCTCAACAAGATTCTAGCAAATCAGATCCAAAAACACATCACAAAAATCATCCACTATGACTAAGTAAGTAGGCTTCATCCCCAGGATGCAGGGCTGGTTCAACATTCACAAGACCATAAATGTAATTAAATACATCAACAGATGTAAAAACAAGAACCACATGATTATCAGTAGATGCAGAAAAAGCATTTGATAAAATCCAGCATTACTTATTGATTAAAAAACCTCAAGCACCTAGGTATAGAAGGAACATACCTCACAATAGTAAGTGCCATCTATGGTAAACACATAGGTACACATTGCTAAATGGGCAGAAACTGGAAATATTTCCCCTGAAAACTGGAACAAAACAAGGCTATCCATTCTCACCCCTCTTGTCCAACATTGTGTTGGAAGTCCTAGGGTAATTAGACAAGAGAAGGAATCCAGGGGTATTCAAATAGGAAAAGAAGAAGTGAAGTTATCTCTCTTTGCTGATGATATCATCCTATAGCTCAAAAAATCCAAAAAAATCTGTCAAAAACCTACTTGCACTGATTAAGGACTTTGGCAAAATCTCGGGGTACAAAATAAAAGTGCAAAAGACAGTTACATGCTTATATACCAACAACAAGCAGGTAGAGAACCAAATTAAAAAGCACAATTCCATTCACAATAGCTACAAACAAAAAAAAAATGAAATACCTTCACATCTTCCTAACCAGGGAAGTGAAAGATCTTTACAATGAGAACTTCAAAACACTGTTCAAGGAAACCCAAGAAGACACAAAAAAATGGGAAAATATTCCATGCTCATGGATAGGAAGAATCAACATTGTTAAGATGTCCATTCTACCAATGGCAATCTACAGATTCAACGCAATACCCATTAAATTACCAACATAATTCTTCTCAGTCCTGGAAATGACAATACAGAAATTCATAAGGAAACAGAATTGACCATGAATAGCCAAAGCAATTCTTAGCAAAAGAAACTAAAGCAGGAGGTATCAGACTTCCAGACTTCAAACTTTACTATAAGGCTACAATAATCAAAATAGCCTGGTATTGGTACAAGAACTGGCATATAGACCAATGAAGTCGAATAGAGATTCCGGAAGCAAAACCTCAATTTCTCAACCAATTCATCTTTGAAAAAGCCTCCAACAACCACCACTGGGGAGAGGAGAACCTATTCAGGAAATGATGCTGGAAAAACTGGCTGATCACATGCAGAAGATTGAAACAGGACCCCTACCTATCACCATAAACAAAAATTAACTCCAAATGGATCAAACACCTAAACATAAAACCTCAAACTATAAGAAACTTAGAAAATGCAGGACACACTCCTATGGAAACTGTGAGACAGGAGATAGCTAGAGAAAGGCTAGGTAGACAGACAGGTGAGTCCTCTAGTAACAATGTAGTGAACTCCCGGCAGGCCTCTCAGGTTCAACATTGGTAAACAACTCCCTGTAAGCAAGCCTCTCAAGCTAGAAACTAAGGTACTCACCGCTGGGGGTGAAAAGCAACCAACTAGCTCACCACTAGGTTCCTACCTTAACACTAGCCAATCAGAACAACTACAGCTCACAGCGAGTGCTAGCCAATCGGCTTGGACTTAGGGCTATATAAGCACCAGGTTTTCGGCCCCAGATGGGCAACCCCTTCGGGCCCCCTCCCGATGTGGGAGCTTTTCTGTTTTTAATAAATGCTGCTTTCTCACCTTCCAGCTGTCCATGTCCCTCATTCTTCCTGGGCATGAGACAAGAACCTTGACCCTGAAGAGCTGCGCCCTGAAGAGCTGCAACCTGAAGAGCTGCAGAAGGTCATCGGAGTCATAAAGCCGTGCGCCCCGGAGGCTGGCCTGCCAGCCAACAGAGCCAGCTGAACCTGGAGGGCTACCAGAGGAAGGTGAGACTCCGAAGCTGAGACCCAGGAGAAATGGGCTTGCCAGCCCACCGAACCAGCAACACTCTCAGGGCTTGGCTTGCCAGCCCGTTAGAGCCAACACCGTGGGGGATAGGCTTGCCAGCCACCCCAATCACAACACTCAGGGCTTGGCTTGCCAGCCCATTAGAGCTGACACTTGTGGGGCTAGGCTTATCAGTCCCTCCATGATCCCCTCTGGGGCTTGGCTGGCTGACCCACTGAGCTGACACTCTTGAAGCCCAGGCTGACCTCAAAAATCCGCATCAATTGGACCTGGTAACTAATTCCTGATTAAAACCCTAAGTGCCCATACCATAAGAAATAAGATAGACAAGTGGGACCTCATAAAACTGACGAGCTTCTGTGAAGGAAAGGAAACCATCAAGAGTGCAGGTAGACAACCCACAGAATGGGAAAAAATATTTGTCAACTCTATGTCTGACAAAGGCCGAACATCTAGGACCTACAAGGAACTCAAACGTGCTGAAAGGGAAAAAAACAATCAGTGCCAAAAGGAAAAAAACAATCAGCCCCGTAAAAAAGGTGGGTAAAAGACATGAATAGACACCTCTCAAAAGAAGATATAAGGCAGCCAATAGACACATGAAAAAGTGCTTACTCTCACTTATCATCAGAGAAATGCAAATCAAAACCACATTGAGATACCACCTAACCCCAGTAAGAATGGCCAATATTAATAAGACAAACAACAGATGCTGGTGAGGATGCAGAGAAAATGGAACACTTCTACACTACTGGTGGGAATGCAAACTAGTGCATCCTCTTTGGAAGACAGTATGGCGATTTCTGAAAGAACTAGAAATTGACCTTCCATATGACCTAGTAATCCCCCTATTGGGAGTATACCCGGAGGAACTCAAATCATTCTATAAAAAAGATACCTGCACACGCATGTTTGTTGCAGCTGTATTCACAATAGCAAAAACATGGAACCAACCATGCACCATGCTACCCATCGAAGCTGGACTGGATTAAAAAAATGTGGTACATATACACAATAGAATATTATGCAGCCATAAAGAGGGACAAACATGGACTTCGCATCAACTTGGATGAATTTGGAGTCTATCATACTCAGTGATCTATCATAGAAACAAAGACCAGAATACCATATGTTCTCACTCATAAGCAGACTTTAAACAATTGTCATGATATTATAAGAAGGGGATTAGCAGAAGTGGGAAACTGCCAGGGGAGTGGGGGTGGGATTGACAGTTGCGGGAGGCTGCTGGAGAGGAGGGGCACACCTTATCAACAAGGGCACCTGCATAATGGTCCTTTGCATACCTAACCCTGAATTGTACCCACATCTTTCAAATAAAAAAGAAAAAGAAAATAAAAGCAGTGTGGCATTTTTTCAGAGAACTAAAATTTGAGCTACCATACGATCAGCAATCCCACTTTAGGGAATATACCCGGAGGAACATAAATTGCTCTATCCAAAATATACCTGCACACATATGTTTACTGCAGCACTATTCACAATAGCAAAACCATGGAACTAACCCAGATCCCCTCAAGAGTGGATTGGATAAAGAAAATGTAGTATAATTGAAAGTGGACTGGATTTTTTTTTTAAATGTGGTATATATACACAATGGAATATTACACAGCCATAAAGAAGGACAAAATTATGAAGCTTGCAGCAACCTGGATGGACTTAGAGTCAATAATACTCACTGATCTATCACAGAAACAAAGAGTTGAGTACCAGATGTTCTCACTTATAAACAGACCCTGAATAATTATCATAATACTATAAGAAAAGGACTGGCAGTAGTGGGAAAGTGCCAGGGGAGGGAGAGAAGGGGAACACTCTAACAATAAGGGTACCTGATCTCAAACCAAGTGAACTGGGGACCAAAGTGAGGCCCAAAATTTACCTGTGCAATGACCATTTGTATACCCAACACTGAATCTTTAAAATAGAAAGAAAAAAAAGAAAAAGAAAATGTGGTATATATACGATAGCATACAACCATAAAGAAGAACAAAACCATGTCCTTTGCAGCAACATGAATGGAGCTGGAGACCATCATTCTAAGCGAACTATCAGAAGATACATAAAACCAATAAACATAAAAAGATGCCCAACCTCACTAAGCACTAGGGAAATGCAAATAAAAACTACAATGAGATTCTACTTCAAACAAATTAGGATGGCTATTATCAAAAACACAAAAACAAGTACTGGTGAGGATGTGAAGAAAGTGGGATCTTTTGCAGTATTGGTGGGAATTAATGTAAAATGGCATAGCTACTGTGGAAAACATTGTGGCAACTTTTCAAAAACATAAAAATAAAATTACCATACAATCAGCTATTCCACTTCTGGTTATATACCCACAAAGAATTGAAAGCAGGGTCTCAAAGAGATATTTGTGTACCCACGTTCATGACAGCATTATTAACAACAGCCCAAAGATGGAAACAACAGTAATGTCCACTGAAGGATAAGTAAACAAGATGTGGTATACATATGAGGTCTGACTATTAAGTTCACAAACTCATCCTAGAAAAAATGCTACATACCTAATTGTTGAATATCATTATAGTCACCTTGGAAGTACTTCCCTTGAGAAACTATGCACCAATGTCAGCACTTAGTCCACCTATCAAAGCAATTTTGGAACTCTTTTTCTGGAATGGCCATCAAAGTTGTCAGTGTATTTCCCTTGATGTCCTGAATATCATCAAAAGGTCTTCCTTTCAGTATTTCTTTTATCATTGGGAAAAGAAAAAAGTCACTGGGGGCCAGATCAAGTGAGTAGGGAGGGTGTTCCAATACAGTTATTTGCTTATTGGCTAAAAACTCCCTCACAGACAATGCTGTGTGAGCTGGTGCATTGGCGTGATGCAAGAGCTCCGTCAGGACCATTTTTGCACACACCTTTCCCATGTCAAGATTTTCAGTTAAGATTTTCCTGTTTCTCTATCAATGTTTATTTGATCTGCTATGCTTCTCACAGTCAGCTGGCAATTTTGACACATAATTCGATGAAATTTTGCAATCTTTTTGTCAGTTCTGCTCATTACTAGCTGTCCTGACCTCTCTTCACCAGTGATGCTTTCTCTCCCCTCAGAAAAGCATTTAATTCATTTATACACTGCGTTTTCTTCATGGCAGTATCTCCATTAAACTTGGACTAATGTGTCTCTGATTTCACTTCTACTCTTGCCAAGTTTAACAAGAAATTTAATGTCTCCTCATTGCTCTAACTCAAACTCCGACATTCTTGTGACAACAGCTCCGACAATCATTCTAGAATAAGAGTTCCAAAACTGCTTTGATGGATGGACTAGGAGCTGGCACTGGTGCACAGCTTCCCAAGGGGAGTACTTCGATTGTGACCATAGTGATATTCAGCAATGAGGTATGTAGCACTTTTTCTAGGATGAGTTTGCAAACTTGTCACACCTCATATATAAAACATTACTATTCAACCTTAAAGAGAAAAGAAATTTGGATACTTGGTACAATACGGATGAACCTTGACAAGGTTATGCTAAGTGAAATAAGCCAGTACAATAGGATAAATACTGAATGATTTCACATATGAGTTACCTAGCATAGTCAAATTCATGGAAACAGAAAGTAGAATGGTGGCTGCCAAAGACGGAGAGGAGGGAGGAATGACAAGTGACTGTTTAATGGGTGGAGTTTAAGTTCAGGAAGATGAGAAAGTTCAGGAGATGGGTGGTGGTGATAGTTGGGCAAAAATGTGAATTTACTTAATGCCACCAAATTGTACACTTAAAAATGGTTAAATTTTATGCTATGTATACTTTACCCCACACACACACAAACACACAAAGAAATTTTTTAAAAACAGATCTGTAACATGGAGAAACTAAAATGTCATGGAACTACATCATTTTGTGAATTATATCTTACATAGAACTTCCGAGAATCACACGAGCATACATAACACTTAAGGTCTGAGTTTCTCTTCTTCACCTTTCTGAAACCAACGTGATACAGCTACAACATCTGCATGTAGTTTTCTACCAGCTGTTCCCTTCACCTATTTTACACGAATGTTATATCCTTTACTTCTAAAATTAACTGGCTTATGACTGCTATGTATGCATTTGATTTCCATGTGTACCAATTGCCAGCTGCTCACATAATTGCTCTTTCCATGTTTCTTACATTGCTATGGTTACCAAATCCAAAAAAACACAAAAACAATTAGAATTTAATCATATTCAGATGTTCTTAAACTATTTTAAACACAAATTTTTATCACCCTGAACAAGAAATACTAATGTGGCTTTCAGGAAGCAAAGTTCAAAGACGCAAAATAAACCATTTCAAGGACAACTATCAAATTACTACTAAACACCGAGTAAGTGTATGTGTGGGTATGTGAGTTGAGGGTGAGGTGGTTCCTAGGAATGTTTAGCTGACTTTATGGTTATTAGTAAGGTGGTTCTGGCTGGGTTGGGGGAAATTTATGTAAGATGTTGGTCTGAATTAAGAACATTTTACTACCCTTTAAAAAATCTCTAATGGTAACAAAAAAAAAACATAACTTATGAAATGCGTGAAGGGAATGCAAAGTTCTTAAAATTGCCTATTAATGTAAAACTATTAGGCCACTTCTGAATTACTTTTTTGATGCCATTTTCAATTAAACAACGCAATTAAAAATATTACCTTCTATTGCACAGTACAGCAGCCCAAACATAGCACACTAGTATTACATTAGTATCATAAGAAATGAATACTAAGGAATACAAATGTGCCTAAATGTCCTTACCCATTTACCTTCCAACCACAGGCACTTTTCAGCTAAGAAAATAAGAGACAGTGATGCATCATAAAATACCAAAAGCTTGAAATATTGCTAGGCCCTTGGCTGGCTTTAGACAGCAGGCAAGATTTGAAGGTGGTACAAGAACATCAATTTCAGCTCAAAGAGTAATTAGCTTTGCAATTCATTCATTCCAAAAATATTTTATGTGTTTTGCAATTCATTCACTCCCCAAGTATTTTTATGACGTCTACTGTCTAGAAGCTCAGGGCTACCACTTTGCAGACAGGAAGGTTGCTCTGATCTAACAGAAATGGTCTTGGATTCTGCTCAGCTCCATCACCTACTAGCTGTCTAACCATAAAGTAAATTATCAAATAGCTCTTAGAAGTCCATTTTTTAATCTATATAGATATAATACCCCTTTATAAGACTATTAGGAGGATAACATGAGATACTAATACAAGAACTCAGCACAGTAAATACACACTGTTCTGCAAATATTTGTCAAAATGAACAAAGATGACACAAATGAGAATTCTGACCTCAAGAAGCTTACAATCTGTTAAAAGAGATAAGAAAAATAATTTTAGTGCTAGGTTAAAAGTAATACACTGTTAACAAGAATAAAGTACTTAAAGAATCCAATAAAGGAACAACTATCCGTGCACTTCTTTGTTTCCATGTGAATTTCTGTATTGTCATTTCCAGGTCTGAGAAGAAGAATGTTGATAATTTGATGAATATTGCAGTGAATCTATAGATTGCCTTGGGTACGACGAACATCTTGACATTATTGATCTTTCCAATCCACGAGCATGGAATGTTTTTTCCACTTGTGTGTGTCCTCTTTAATTTATTTGAGCAGTGTTTTATAATTCTCATTGTAAAGGTCTTTCACTTCTTTGGTTAGGAACATGCCAAGGTATTGCTTTTTTTTCTTTCTTTTTTCCTATTTTTTCTGGCTACTGTGAATGCAATTGTGCTTTTTATTTGGTTCTCTGCCTGTTTGTTACTGGTGTATAGAAATGGAACTGTCTTTTGCATGCTGATTTTGTACCCCAAAACTTCACCAAAGTCATTTACCCATGCAAGGAGGTTTTTGGCGAACTCCCTTGAGCTTTCTAGGTATAGAATCACATCATCCACAAAGAGGGATAGCTTAACTTCCTCTTTTTCTGTTTGGATAACCCAGATTTCCTTCTCTTGTCTGATTGCTCTAGCTAGGACTTCCAGCACTATGCTGAACAGGTTGGGTGAGAGTAGTCAACCTTGTCTTGTTTCCATTTTTAGAGGGAATGCTTCTAGCTTCTGTCCATTGAGCAGTATGTTAGCAGTGGGTTTATCATAGATGGTTCTTACTGTTTTGAGAAATGTTCCTTCCATGCCTAGATGTTCCAAAATGGAGACTATTATTTGGAATTTTCCAGACTTATTTCACTTGCTTTCTGAAACACTGAGTCATTGCCTTTAGAAAGACTTAATGTCAAATTGTAGTGTTTACTTTCAGTTTTGTTCCATTTATACTCTTCCTAAAAGATATTTGATAAAGTCTGTGGTATAAGTTTGAAACTACTTTCTAGAAAGTTTCAAGTTTCTTGACTATTTTATTTTGGTAGATTTTAGTGAAGGGCTGGTTATATAAACTTCCTCATATTCCTACATATTTCCTGGAAATGTCTTCACTTAATGTTTGATGTGCATGTTTTAGTTCATTAAACATCTTACTATAAAAATTAAATAAATAAATAAAAGATAAACTACTTTCACTTTATGAAGAAGCAAGCATTTGATCTCAGTCTAAAAGCATGAGAACAATTTGGCCATGTGGAGATTAGGGCAGAGGAAACAAAATGAGACGTAAAAGTGAGGAAGTTTTTTTGCTGTTGCTTCAAAACAACAATTTTTTGTTGTTGCTTAACTAAGGGATATATAAGGAATCAAAGAAACAAGAAGCAGTTCTATTCGGCTCGAACAAAATCTTTGTATAAGAATTCAGAAAATTGAAAATGCAAACTGGAACTTGGGTCAGATTATAAATGGCCTTGAATCCCAAATTAAGGCATTGAAATAAAAGTAGGGTGTGATATGTTCTAAACTATGCTGGAGGAAGATAATCTGTCAGAAGTACATGAAGTAAATTAGAAAATGGAGAAAAAATATGTGGAGAGAGAGTCAAAAGGCTACTGTAGTAGTCCAGACAAAAGAAACGGAAGACCTAAGCTACAGTAACAGCAATGAAACTGTTATGAGAGTCAAGACTGATAAGAGTTTGGCTGCGGTGAATTGGTTACTGCAAGCAAAGTAGAGAAACATTTACAAGATAATCTATATGACTGAGGACATGAAGATATTGTTAACATAATTGAAGAAAAGCATCAACTAATGAGACAGGAAGTCAAATGCAACAAGAATCCATGAATCATGGTGAAATTCTAACTTGCTTTTACTTGCATGTATGTGTGTATGCAGATGTGACAAATATACATACATTATATTCACACGTGCACAAATGCTTTTAGTTCTTGCAAAAAGAATTATACATTATATATTTATTAATATATATTAATTATGTACATATTATATATAGCTTATAACTAGTATCTTGGCAGTTTTGAAAGCTGTCAGTAAAGAATGATTTTCTTAAATATGCAATAAAATATAACAAATATTTAAATATCATATCTGCTTTGGAGAAACAATATGCTAAGACAAAGATAGCTCTACTAAAGGTCATAATATTCCATTCTATTCAACTTTGACACAAAGGACTAATTTTATCATTCATTATGAGAAAATCTCTTTACAATAAGACAATGCAATAAAAAGACTGTAATGTTTTAAAAGTTGTAGCCATTATTCTCAGTTTACACTTACTCTCTGTAACTCCCATTTCTCAATAAGGTGTTCCACTTCACCTCCAAGAACAGTGGTGTTAGAGTCATTCAAGAGCAGGAATCCATTTTTTATGTCAACAATGCCTGATAGCTTAACTTTAGTTCCAGGTGGTGTGTTCAGGCTACATACAGAACAAAGAGAGTTACAAATACATTGAAGCTCCTCCCCAAAACTGAAATTCAGCCTCACACTATGACTTAATCAAGTTCTTCAAAATGCACTAACACCAAAACTCTTTCTTCAGGAGACAGGCTATATAACATAAACAGATCACAAGGGATGAAGTTGAGAGACCAGAAACAAAATTGCCATTTTCTAGCTTAATTTTTTAAAAAAAGAAAAGCTTTAGTTTCCACAACAACAAAAAAAAAGTGGACAACAATGACACCTCACAAAGTTGTAAAAAATAAAGATATGATAAACAGAAATAAAGCTATTAAAATACTTTCAAGTACTTTCTCAATTATGCCACACTGTATATATGTAAGATTTACCACCTTTTTCCTCTGAGCTTTGATTGTGCATTGCATACATGTTCCAACATTAAATTTCAATGCAGAAGGTATCTGACCAGTAATAATTCTAAAAATTTAACATCTATATGAGCTACAGTAATTCATACAAAATAATGCTCTTTTTTGTTAACCATCTAGTCAAAGAACCAATTACACAATAACTTTAAAAGGACTTTTTACATGCTAACTTTAAGCTATTTATATACTAACTTTACATATTAACTTTAAACTATTTACACATGAATTTTAAAACAACGCTTCTATAACAGGTTAATAATATCAGATTTTGCCAAACATTACACCATGACTCCTTTTTATAATAACCAGAGACAAGCTGTTTACTCTCCCGCTAACCATCTGGTAAAGAAAACAAAGGAAGAAATACATTTCATCACATAGGTTTGCTCCAAAGTAAAAGCATTTGGTGCCCCACCCTACCTCTTCCCACATATAGCAGAGTGTAAAATACTCCAAACAGTATTCCTGTAGTAAAGTCTACCCTAAAACACTTGGGACAAACTAGAAAATTATCCTGAAATGGCTTCACATTGTTCACGTTTAAAAAGCTCCTAAAACTCATCATGTGCTGATATATGCAAAAGCAAATCAGTGAGAGTGCTAATATTACTAGCCTTTGTGAAGAAAGATGGTTAATAGAAGTTATTAGCAAGAAGAAATAAAGAATATCTGCTTTTAAAGCTTCAAAAAGCCCATATACAGTAAGATAGTTTATATACTAGAAATTATTCTGTACACCATATAATTTATATATATATAAAATTTGTATATGTCAATGACAGTTCAATAAAGCTATTAAGCCATATTTTAAGGCAGAGCATGGTGGGTCATGCCTATAATCTCAGCGCTTTGGGAGGCCAAGACAAGAGGATCACTTGAGGCAAGGAGCTCAAGACATAGCAAGATCCCATCTCCACAAAAAATAAAAATTACATGTCTGTAGTCCTGGCAACTTGGGAGACTGAGGTCGAAGGATCACAGCACTGCACTCTAGCCTGAGCAATAGAGCAAAACCCTATCTCTTAAAAAAAAATTGTTTTTTTGAGGATCTCAGGCTTTATCAGTTTTAGTTATCTCTCACAACTTAAGGGACAAAGGGACATGAAAATCCTTGCCTAACCTAACCCTTAAGCAGAGAGCTCTGTGGAGATAAATAGTAAATGTAGCATAAACCTCAATCAGACTTCAAGATGAGCAACTGAATACAGCAGCACTAAGTGAAGACATTTTTCCCAATTCTAGGAAGCAAATCCAAATTTTCATAACTCTACTGTCATCATACAGGGATAAATCAAAATAGAAGCACCAAGAGTACCAGGCTGCTGTACTCTTTATCTCTAAGGAAATTATTAACAAATTGTATAATTTACCAAAGACAAAAGTCAAATTATTTGAGGATGGAACTACAATTTCACTTAACACCCTCCAGTTGCATCCATGCTGTTGCAAATAACAGGATTTCATATTTTTTATGACAACATAATATTCCATTGTAAATATATACATATACCACTTTTTAAAATTTTTATTTTAAAAATGCTAGGCACAATTCAGGGTTAGGTATACAAATGTACAGGTAAAGTTTGGGCCTCATTTGGTCCCCACTTCACCTGGTTTGAGATCATTTACCCTTATTGATGAAGTGTGCCACCCCCTCACCTGGCAGTTTTCCACTACTACTAATCCCTTTCTTATAGGATTATGATAATTTTTCATTTCAGGGTCCACTTATGAGTGAGAACATGTGGTACTCAGTTCTATGTTTCTGTGATAGATCACTGAGTATTATAGATTCTAAATTCATCCAAGTTGCTGCAAAGTTCATTTTGTCCTTCTTTATGACTGCATAATACTCCACTGTATATATGTATCACATCTTTAAAATCCAGTCTATTTTCTATGGGCAGCACTGATGGCTTCATATTTGCTATTGTGAATAGTGCTGCAATAAACATGCATGTGCAAGTATCTTTTTTGTAGAATAATTTGAGTTCCTCCTGCACATATACCACTTTTTGAAAATTCATTCAACCACTGATGGACACTGAGATTGAGTTCATATTTTGGGTATTATGAGTAGTGCAATAAACACAAGAGTGCAGATATTTATTCAATATGCTGATTTCCTTTCTTTTGGATATATAGCCAGCAGTGGGACTGCTGGATCATACAGTATTTCTATTTTTAGTTTTTTGAGGAACCTCCATAATGTTTTCCATGGTGGCTGTACTAATCTGCATTCCCACCAACAGTGTACAAGCATTCTCCTTTCTCTGTATCCTCACCAGCATCTGTTATAGTCTTAGTCCATTTGTGTTTCTATAAAGGAATACCTGAGGCTGGGTAATATATAAAGAAAAGAGGTTTATTTGGCTCATAGCTCTGCAGGCTGTACAGGCATGACACCAGTGTGTGCACTTGGTGAGGACTTTCACCTGCTTCCACTCATGGCAGAAAGAGGGGAGTATGCAGATCACGTGGAGAAGAAGGGTGGGGGAGTTAGGAGCAGGTTCCATGGCTCTTTTAACAACCAGTTCTCACAGGAACTAACAGAGAACTCATTATCACAAGGATGGCACCTAGCCATTTATGAAAGATATACCCTCAAGACCCAAACACCTCTCAATAGGCTCCACCTCCAACAATGCGGATCAAACCCCAAATGCAGTTTGGATGGTCAAATACCAAAACTGTAGAAGGTATTTTTTGTCTTTTTGAAAAGAATCATTCTAACTGGGGTGAGATGATATCTCATTGTGGTCTTGATTTGCATTTTCTGATGATTAGTGATGCTGAGCATGTTTTCATATACATGTTGGCTATTTGTATGTCTTCCTTTGAGAAACACCTATTCAGGTCCTTTGTCAATTTTTAAACAGATTATTTGTGGGGTTCAAGTTATGTGAGTTCCTTATAGATTCCTGTTATTAATCCCTTGTTAGATAGATAGTTCACAAACATGTTCTACCATTCTGTCGATTATGTCTGCACTTTGTTAATTGTTTCCTTTGCTGTATAAGAGCTTTCTGGCTTGATGTAATGGTATTTGTCTATTTTTACTTTTGCTGCCTGTGCTTTTGAGGTCTTATCCAAAAAAACTTTGCCCAGACCAATGTCCTGAAGTGTTTCCCCAATGTTTTCTTCTAGTAGTTTCATAGTTTGGGGTCTTATATTTAAGTCTTTAATCCATTTTGAGTTGGTTTCTGTAAATGGAGAAAGATGAAATCTCATTTCATTCTTCTGTATATGGATATTCAGTTTTCCCAAAAACATTTTTTTAAAAGAGACTGTCCATTCCCCAATATATGTTCTTGATGCCTTTGTCAAAAATCAGTTGGCTGTAAGTAAAAGGATTTACTTCTGGGTTCTCTATCCTATTCCATGGGTCAATGTGTCTGATTTTATGCCAGTACCAAGATGTTCTGGTTACATTAGTTTTGTAGTATAGTTTGAAAACAGGTAGTGTGATGACTCCAGTTTTGGCCTTTCACTCAGGTTTGCTTTAGCTGTTCTGTGGTTCCACAGAGACCAAAATTTTAATATAACTTTTATTAAATTACTTTCAGGACTATAACTAACCTTATTTGGAGCATATTTTGGCTTAATTGCTATTTTTATTGGCACTCCCAAGTGATATAGTTTGGATGTTTGTCCCCTCCAAATCTCATGTTGAAATATAATTCCCATCAGGAACAGTGACACTGGCTCACACTTATAATCCTAGCACTTTAGGAGACCTAGGTGGGAGGGCTGCTTGAGCCCAAGACTTTGAGATCAGCCTGGGGAAAAATAGACCTCCTCTCTACAAAAAAAACTTAAAAATAAAAAAAAATTAGGCAGTCATGGTGACGCACACCTGTAGTCCCAGCTACTCGGGAGGCTGAAGCAGAAGGGATACCTGAGTCCAGAAGGTCAGAAAAAAAAATAATGAAATGTGATCCCCAGTGTTGAAGGTAGGGCTTAGCACTCTATCATGAGATGTTTGGGTCATGGGGGGAATCCCTCAGGAAAGGCTTGGAGCCAATCTCATGGTAATGAGTGAGTTCTTGCTCTATTATTTCATGTGAAAGCTGGTTCTCTCTCTTGCTTCCTCTGTCATCACGTGACATGCTGTCTCCCCAATGTCCCCCGCATGTAAAAGCTTCCTGAGGTCTCCCCCAAAGTGTGCCAACGCCATGCAGAACTGTAAGCCAAATACACCTTTTTTCTTTATAAATTACCCAGTCTTAGGTATTTCTTTACAGCAACACAAAACGGACTAACATACCAAGGTACTTTTACTCTCTCTTCACTGGAATTAACAAAAAAACTAGCAAGGCTGGAGCAGGAGAAGGATGAAAGACTGGAAACAAGCGCCACAGAGAAATGCAAAGCCTCTGTGCGGCAACATAACCCATACCCGCACCTGGCTCATCCCATCTAGAGTTGTTACACCTTCCTTCTAAGATAACTACTAATCATACTTATTTGAAAAAATCTTTCAAACTCTCCAAAAGTAAGAATAATTTTGTAAGTTGTCATTTTCATGGCACCAAAGGAGACATGCTGCTTCAATGATGAGAGAATGAGCATATGACAATAACTTTTTCAGCTATCAAGCTGCAATAAATTCAACAAGCGACAACAGCAGACAGCACTGGGTCACACCTTCCTCTCTAGGCGGATCACGAGTTTTCATTTACCTCAGAGAAATTACAGCTGTAAAGTCAGAGAATGAATATGGCAAGTCTTCCTTCTGAGTCACAAATGAACTCTTATGGGGGGGTCTAACTGAATTTGTCATAAGAGTTTGAAAGGCTTCTTCTCCATAAAAGAAGGACTCCTACTCTTCAAAAAGATGGCAACAATCACAAAATCAATAAACTCCCCTTTGTATATAGAAGTCAACATTTTAGACAGACATACATTCTACCTTCTGAGGAGGAGTCCTCTCTTACCAGAGGCAGACACCAGTTGACAAGAAAAAAAAGAAGGGAAATCACCAAGTATGACATACAAGGCCTCAATCTACCACATTTCCTCCCATATACCCCTATCCCAAATCACCTAAGCTTCACAAACAGAACCACTCACTCTTCTCTTGTTGGAACACTGTGTTTTTGTATGTGCCATTCCCCACTCCCATCTCTCTCAAAATATTTTAAGTCCCACTCCTGGCTACCCCCAGCAGAGGTAATTTTCTGAACTCCTAGTTCTTTCAGTTAATCTATTTATTTTAATAATTCTATGCCTATTGTTCCTGTCTCATTAACATATGGGCTAGTGGGAGACAAAATAGAAATCATGTGTACCTTTGTACCTCCAGCTGAAACACAGTAGATGCTAAATACTTGATAAATGTATACTCAAAAAAAAGTATGGTAAAGGAGTTTTTTTTAAGTGAAAAAACTCAAAGGACCCAGAGGAGCAAATATGAACATATAAAATGATTAAGAGGAGAAGAGGTTTTTCAAATGTCCAATGAGTGTTCCTACCTCAGAAAACAGAGCTCAGACTGGCCTAATGGGGACACTGAGGATAAGGGAGACACTCCCCTTTCCTCTCTTTGCTTTTCTCATTCCATTATGCATGACTCTAAAAGCTCTCTTGAAAATAACACAAAGAAAGACTTGAAAATTACTCCTTAGGGAGTTCCTCTTCATCTTAGAATATGTTTTGACATTTGAATCTCCCTGACTTCAATCATGTCCTAGGAAAATTCATTAATCTATAAAACTTTGCTAGATCATTAAGTAGTGCGATAGACACACTATTATACACACAGCTACTGAGCAAACTAGCAAGGAAGGAACCATAAAATATTTAAAGAAATTTTGTTTGTTCCAAAAAACAAATGACCTAAAATTCTTGACAAAACTAAAAAGACTACTTTCCACGCAAGAACATGCTAAATTTCTGTTTTATACTGAATAAAGAAATAGCTAATTCACATTTTTAACTATTTTTATACAGATAAAGCAGAAATGCAAAGTTTGATAATTTTTTTTTTTTTTTTTTGAGTTGGAGTCTCACTCTGTCGCCCAGACTGGAGTGCAGTGGCCGCTCCCGGCCACCGCAGCCTCGACCTGCTGGGCTCTGGCGATCCTTCCGCCTCAGCCTTCCGAGTAGCCGGAATTACAGGCGCGCGCTACCACGCCCGGCTGATTTTTTGATTTATTGTAGAGATGAGGTCTCGCTGCCCAGGCGGGTCTCGAACCCGCGGGCTCAGGCAATCCACTCACCTCAGCCTCCCAAAGGCGCGGGATTACAGGCTGAGCCACCGAGCCCGGCTAAGTTTGATAATTTTATCAGAAAAGTTGTAACATTCAACTAAGGGTTTATTCCTTCTTTTCAAAACTCAAAACGGCCCTATTTAAATAGCACCTTCAAGCACTCTGTAACAAATATACAAAATAAAGTGTCACTCACCTTATTTTTGGCATATAACTAAATTCTACTGCTGTGCAACTTATATGACCATCAGTCATCTGCAATCGCAGCATCCTTGGTGCAGCCTGAGATTCTTCATTATCCTTTGGCGCAGCAACATTACGAATTTTTTGAATTTGCAAAACACATGGACCTTCAAGCTGTCAAAACACAAAAGAATAAAAGTCACTTTCTAGTCATGGCTGTTTTCATTTATATTGTTTTTCTTTTCCTTAATGGTCATGCTTTGATTTACAATGATAACTTTAGGTAAGGTTAAAACTGAAATTATGTTATATATTATCAAGTGTCTTTTGTTTGTTTTGGGGGGAAGGTAAAGAGAAAACTTCAAAAGAAGAAAATTTTTTAAAAATAATTCTGAATTCATTTTCAGAAAGCCAGAAAAAGAAAACCCTAGCTATATTTTTGTATAAAAGGTATATTAACTGATGCTTTTAGTCTTACGCACTCTAACTCACACACATACAGCCAGCTTCTCTCCCCCCCCACCCCCCATGTACATTAAGTGATACTTTGAAAATAAAGAGCTTGGCAATGTTTTTAAGGGACATTAACTTTATGGCAGCAGTGCAAAGGAATGTTTTTTGTTCAAAGACAAGTTTAAAGTGCACCCTCTTCTGGTATAAACGAAGAATACAATACTCATGAAATGACAGAAATTTCAAGTGTGAATTGCGCTTATTTTCATATTTTCTTTTTTAAAATGTCATTAAATCTAATGCGGTAGTATAAGTACTGGCAGTAGGGAGAAGTACTTTCTCCAGTCAAATTTCAATCAAAGACCAAAAAAAAGCAATGGATTAACTAGATACGAAGTAAAAAGTTTTATATAATAAAATGCTTATGGCAAGGTTTAGAATTTGCTAATGGCAAATGCTTATGGAAATGCTTACGTGTCTGAAAAATAAATTTAACTCAAGTGACAACCTCTACTTCTTTAAGTATTACAATACTGGGGAAAAAGTTACATTTTAAAGATAAACAGTCTTTTAAGTAAAATCTTTCTGTGCCTATTAATTTACATTTTCAGCAGAGAAATGTAAAATGATTGACAAGCATTTATACTTAAAATTTCCCGAGCAAACACATCCCCAAGTTGAAATCTACTTCATTATTTATCGATATTTTGCCTGCAAAGAAAGAATTGTGTTATAATTTTAGGCTTAGAGAATGTAGTTATAAAACAGAATCTAAAATTTCATCTAATTTTCAGTTATGGGAAAAAAATCTCCAAGTTGAAACAAGTTCAAAAGTACAGAAAAGCTGCTAATTCAGGATAACTTTTTCCTTGGCTGCTGTTACATCATTAAAATAAAGACCTTTTAATTAAATTACTGACAAGTTATGGTTATTGTTATGGTCTTTTTACATTATTAGTACTCTCCATAGCAAATGCGTATGCACTGACAAACATCTAGCCTTTGTTGTCCAATACAATCCACCAGCCACATGTGGTTATTTAAAGTTGCATTTAAATTAATTAAAATTAAGTGAAATAAAAACTCAATTGCCCAGTTGCAAAATTTAGCCATATTTCCAGTGCTCTATATCTGGAGCACATGGAAATAGACCCTTTACATCATTGCAAAAAACCCATTTAACAGTTAGTGAAGATCCAGACCTTTGTGTTCTAAAGTGAGATTCATACATCCTGGGTACTGCACTTCTCTTAAAATGTAGGAGAGAAACATTTGTTTCTATTTATTTTCAGAAAGGAACAACAACAACAACAAAATTACACTTTACTAATGTTCAACAGTCAAAACAACAAGAGCACCCTTACTCAGTCACTCCAACACAGGTCACAAAGCATCTGTTGAATTTTGGGAGTTCTGTGTCCCCTGGGTGTTGAAATGGCACCATCACTGGTTTGTCTGCTTTCAGTATGTTGTGACAAACTGTCTTTTATTTGTAGACAGTTAAGTGGATATACAGATTATATTACTTAGTTTTAACCACAATGGTCACAAAATGGTCAAGTCACTTTAAAAGACTCTGCCAAAGAAACACAAATTGAAGATAATGCCAATGATGCAAATACAGGGTAGGAATAAGGCTGGTATGCTGAATTTCTACATGTGGTTGACCATAAAAACAAAGAGCTGGGGAATGAATGAAACGAAGGCATATCTGCCCTGACTGCTGATGTCTCCTAGCCATCAGTGAGTAAACAAATACAACTCCTGGTCTCTTCACCTTTTTTAGTGGGTTGAACAGTAGTCAAAAGATAAGTCTGCCTGGAACCTGTAAATGTAAACTCATTTGAGAAAGACTCTTTTCAGATGTATTTAAGGTAAAGATCTAGAGATGAGAACATCCTGGATTAGAGTGGGTCCTAATCCAATGGTGAGTGTTCTTAGAAAAGAAGAGGAAACAAACACAGATAGACATAAAGATCATGTAAATAATGCAAGCAGAAATTAAAATCACCCACTTACAAGCCAAGAAAGGTCAAGGACTGACTACAGCTACCAAAAGCTGGAAGAGAAGTATGAAACAGTTTCTCCCTCAGAGCCTCCAAAAGAAATCAACCCTCTGATACTTTTAGACTTATTTGTTAAATTAATTTCCATTGTTTTAAGTTACCAAGTTTGTGGTAATCTGTCACACATCCACTGATGAAGTGAGTTATCTGAGTAGGAAGACTATACTGTATATTGGCCTCAGCCCCACCCTCCTCGGCACTTAGCCAGCCTCCTCAACGGCACTTCCATGTTGAGTGTACAAGTATGCATGTTTTGTGGTTCAGTTTTGGGGCCCATTTGGCTGCAGCACATCTTCCAAACACATTTTTGTCAACAAGAAAGTCATTTTGGCCCACATCTGCCACTCTTTCGCTTCCCAGCTGGTTCCAAAGCAAGGTAGAAAAGGAAGTACTATTATTGAGTCCTCCTGAGAAACTCCCAAATTAAACATAATCTTTTGATTGCCACTTTGCAGTGTGAATCATCAAGCCTTAAAATAGTGGTTCTGGCCAGCAGGGCGGCTCACACCTATAATCTCAGCACTTTGGGAGGCGGAGGCAGGAGGATTGCTTGAGTTCAGGAGTTCGAGACAAGCCTGGACAACATAGCAAGACCTCATATCTACAGAAAAAAAATAAACAAACAAAATTAGCCATGCAAGGTGGTGTGCGGCCTTGAATCCCAGCTAATAGGGAGGCTGAGGCAGAAGGATTGCCTGAGCCTAGGAGGTACAGGTCGCAGTGAGCCATCATTATGCCACTGTACTCTAGCCTGGGCAGCAGACTGAGACTCCAGCTCCAAAAAAAAAAAAATTAGTGGTTCCATAATTCTGAATATTCCATAAGTAAACTGGTAAATATAATACATTTTGCATTATTCTCCTTTATAATATTCATTTTATTACACTCTGTCGTTAAAACAGAGAAGTACTAAACCTAAATAAAATATATGTAATCAAATAAAACTCTATGGTTCTAAAATCCCAAATCCTGAGTCTAAAGTCATCCAAAAACATACACAAAAATAGGTAAGAATTAATTTCAAAATCTTTGTTCAACTACAATCAACAGAAACCCCAAAGTAAAAAAATATATCAATGTAAATGAAAATAAAAAAATTAATCCTTGACCACCCAAGATTTCTGTTTTTCTCTTTTGTATCAGCAATAAGAAACAATTAAAAGAAAATTACTGTACATGTTTTTAATAAGTAAGAAGAATTGTATCATTGTACCTCCAGGCAAGCATTTCTAGCTCTAATAAACAACATCAAGTATCTGCCAGAAATCCTCTCCCAGGTCATTCATCCAGGCTTTACTCTCTCTTCTCCTTAAGTCGATGGACTCCTCCATCATCTGAACGCCTAACCAGTCATACCAACTTATGTAGAATATCAGATTTAGATGACCCTATTAGCTTATTAATTTACTGATCATATTAAATAACATTCTTGTGTATCAATCAGACCCCCCCGAAGTTTGGATGACATGGAACTAATTCTCTACATTCTGATTGTACTTTAAAAAAACAGTTAAGACTGAGATTTTTTTTTTTAAACTCTAGAAACCATTTGAGTCTAAAAATATATGCTGCCATTTCTTGTTATAATCTTATCAGTTCCTTTGAGATACAAATTTCTCAATCTATATACCTAACAACATAAGTATGACATTCTCCATCAACTCTAAAAACAAGCCACATCCCCAGAAACAATCTGAGTATGATTCAGTTCCAATGCTCCATCATTATTGCAAAGTACACTAAAATTAAGAGAAAATAAAACAGTTTCATCCTCCACCATCCTTTTAACTAATTTAAAACACAATTCATTTCTTTCTCTATACTATCACTACTTCCAAAAGCATTTCTAGTGGTGCCAGTGGAGATTTTCTAGAGCTCATTTTTCCATCTATTCATGTACTTCAAGGGAGATTTTTGACTGAACTACTCACATCTCTACCTTAGGACTCAGGCAACAGCGCAGTGTTTCAAGAAAGCTGCCTTGGAAGAAGAAATACTAATTCTGCCTGTAGGCATTGCAAAATCCTGAAAGATAAACTTTTTTTTTTTTTTTTTTTTGAGTTGGAGTCTCTGTCGCCCAGACTGGAGTGCAGTGGCCGCTCCCGGCCACCGCAGCCTCGACCTGCTGGGCTCCGAAGATCCTTCCACCTCAGCCTTCCAAGTAGCTGGAATTACAGGCATGCGCTAACACGCCCGGCTGATTTTTTGATTTATTGTAGAGATGAGGTCTCGCTGCCCAGGCGGGTCTCAACCCCGCGGGCTCAGGCAATCCACTCACCTCAGTCTCCCAAAGGCGCGGGATTACAGAAGAGAAACTTTAAATAGCACTGATGATAACCTTTCTTACCTACTTCTTTCTCTGCCAAAACCTCAATATCATTTTAACACAATTTGACTTAAATAAACATGGAGATGGGGCAGGAAGAGACAAGAACAAAAGTTTGATTTGTTACACCCAGGACCATTCTAAGTATAATATCAGACCCAAAGAAACTAAAATAAAACAGAACTGTCCACATAATGTTAGAAATTTCACAAACATTCCTCATGTCATCCACGCAGGCAATCTAGGGTAAACCCCAATTTGGAGAACATCTTCCTCCAGAGAAAATCTGTTTGTTTTTGGCAGTAACAACTTCGCAACTGAGATTCTCAGCTTTGGGCTAGTGACAAATTTAGACTTAGGCAGAACCTTAACTAGAAGGCAGTAGCACCCCAACTAGCTACAGGCAGGAGCTAACACATAACTCTTCTAGAAAAAAACCATTTCTGATTCAGGTAGCTAAGATTCCCACATAGAAAGATCAAGAAACCGAAGTCACAAGAAAATATCATGAGACTTAGAAGGAAACAAGTAACAAACACTGAAAAATATTAAAACATTATTTTTAAAAATTTGTAGGCTCCAAGGACTTATGAATTGTAATGATCAAACACAGGCTATAAAATAATAAGTCTACTCTAGAGAATTTATACAGAACTCTAAACCCATCAACTAAGGAGTATTCCTCTCAAGCATATATTTGCAAATACAGATCAAGCCACAAAGTAAAACTCTACAAATTTAAAATACAGCTATCATTCAGAACAAACATTCAGATAACAATGAATCTGGAATTAGAAATAACAAAAAATATTCTACAACTAAAACAAGTAAAGAAGAAATCATAAGGTGAGCTAAAAATATTTATAACTGAATTACAATGAAAATACTATTACAAACCTTTATACATTAATAGTTATATGCTTATAGATATATGAAGCATATATATACACATGTATATATATACACATACATATATGAGTATAATTAAATCCAGTGCTAGAAAAAAATTAATAGTCTGAAGATGTTTATATTAGAAAAGAAGAATAACTAGTGAGTTGAACTAAGATGTTGAGAAAGAAAATGAGTTCAAATTAGGTAGAATAAAGATAAGGAAATAATCTAAAAATACACTAAAGAGGATTTTAAAAGTCTAGCATAACAAAGTCTAATGAAATTAATACCTGACAAGTGTTATCAAGAAGCAAAGAGTAAACACACAAACCAACAATTTAAGGACTAATAACAATTTTTAAAAGACACAAACATACATTTAGCAATAAAAAAACAATAAAAGAGACATAAGTACAGCAATATAAAAGTCCATGAACTAGTGACTACAAAGACAAAAAGTGATATATCCATAATAAGGGAACATTACTCGCCAATAAACAGAAACAAACTATTGACATTTGCTCTGTCACAGATTACCCTAAAAAATATTGCACTAAGTGAAAGAAGCCAGAAACAGAGATTATATATTGTGTGATTTCATTCATGAGAGATGTCAAGAAAAAATTTATACAGAAAACATAAAAGACACAGTCATATTATTAAGACTAATAAGTAGAAGGTGACAGAATTTTAGGGCAATATACAAATATCAGTGCTTTTCTATGTACCAGCTAACAGGCAGAAATATAAATTTAAAAATTGTAAAAACACCATATACTATAATAAGAACAGATAGTTCCAGGAATAAAATTTACAAAATATACACAGCCCAAATATGTAAATAAATTATAAAACTTCATGGAAAAAAATAATACACGAAAAGTTATACCCAGGGTTGTGCAGCCAGCTCATAGCAGCTTGCAAGAGTTTATCATGTGTACTTCTTCCTAATTCCTGGTATAGCTTATAATCAGCTATGGAGAGAATATTGATAGCATAGAAAGTAGCCAATGCTACATCTTAGGGCTCCTTTTTTACTTTAGAGAGGTAGTTCACCAGCATTTCACTGGTAATATATCAAACAAGGATGTCCATTGTCTTTAAGCTGATCTAAAGATTCAATGCAATTTCAATCAAAATTCCAACATATTTTAAGAGACTTAAAATCAGGGCAGCTTCTAAAATATATGTGGGGTGGGGAGCTAGAATAGCCTAAGGAAGAATAATGTGTTTTACTATCATAGGATTACAAAATTTGATCATTTCAAGTGCCCCAATGATATGGTTCAATTGAATCGCATATACATGACTAAAGCTAATATAAGGTGGTAGAACAGCTTTGCAAAATAATTTGTCATTAGCTTGTAAAGTTGAACACAGGCTTAATTCTACCATGCAGCAATCTAATTCCAGTTGTATTCCCTAGAGAAACTTTTACACAGGTGCATCAGCTGACAAATCTGTTCCTGGAAGTAGGGATGGACACTATTATTTTTTATTTTTTGTTTATTAAATAAAAATCATCTAAACACCCATCAAAATAATTGATAAATAAACGATAGTATAATTACACAGTTTAACCTTATATAAAAGATAAAATGAGTGAGCAATAGCTATATGCACACATATAACAGCTATAATATTAAATTGTAAAAGTAAAACAAAACAACATGTTGTTTACGAATATCTACATATGTAACCAAAATATTTTTAAAAATCAAGGAAAGCTAAACTCAAAATTTACAAGTCATTTGTGCAGGAAGAGGAAGAGGTAGGACCTGTAGTAGACAATGCTTTTGCCATATTCTAGTGCTTACATCTGGTTGAGGCTTCAAAACACATACATTTGTATATTTCAAAGAGTTCAAATAATTTACATAATGTTTTAAAATTAAGACACAAGTAGTTCACTGAAAAACTGGAGAACTAGCTCTGCAATCTACACAGCAAGAAACACACTTAAAATTAAACCCCAGAATTGGATTGATAGCAGAGGTGTGCTGGTGAAACACTTCCGGTGGGTGACAGGGGAAAAGTTGTCCTGGTTTGAAACATGTGCCAATTTCTGTGGCCAATCTCAACTACCAACTAGATGTTACTGCACTCTAAATTTGGAAGAGATGCTGACAACCAGCTTCATGAGCTGGAGCAAGCTGGATTCAGCACACAGCAAGCATCTACACTATGCCTTGTACCAGAGACCTCGGTGGCTCTGAACACTTATCTGGCACTCCTGAAGCTATTACACAAAACTCAACCTTGCAGCAGCTTCCACTACCACCAGACAGGATTCTCCACAGTTCCTGCTTTGACATTAGTAACAAGCCCAAGTCCAGAGCAAATAACACCTGACTAGCAGAGCTGAGGGTCACGTGTACTGAACAGGTGCAAAGAAGGCTAGGGGGAGGTATCTGGCATTTTCTTCTTCTCGACCACCAAGATTCTTAGAATGGAAAACTCCCCCAAACACAAGGAGAGAATTCAGGTTCCAGGAATCACAAACATATACTATACTTATCTTCCATGTATTGTTACCAGTCGAGACTATCTGTCAAGCTTTATTTTCTGTAGCCTGTACAAAAAAATAGCCTTTTATGTTTTTCAAATAGAAAATATTAAATACGGTGTGTGCAATGTGTTGAGTGTGTGTGTGACAGGGAGAGAGAGAAAGGGAAAGAGAGACAGAGACAAGGAAAGGGAGGGCAGGAGGGAGGGACAGACTGGTTCTCAAGGTAGGAGCACATGTACAGTGTATAAACTGTATGCCCCCGCAAGGGGATCTGCCCACTAAAAATCACAGCCGGGCTGAAAATCACAGCTCCACAAGCAAACAGTCTAGCAGGAAGCAGCCTCTCGCCCTCAGCAAGATGAAGCAGCTGCCCCTGGCATATGCACTCCTGATACAGCCTTTGTATCACTACATGGACACTGCTGGTTTTTAATCTCTCACTAGGCGAAGTGCTCCTATAAGCCAGAGGCTGTCTTGCCCTTGGCTCTCTATATCCTTTTCACTTAGCACATATATACATTCAAAACCACTCAATAAAGAAATTATTTTCTAGTGTTTTAACTATACTTTATCACTTACTAGATATACCAGAGCATATGGCAGTTTACATAAGTTCTTTACTAAAGGACTTTAAGCCCACTTGTGTATCTTCAATAAAAAACCAAGGGCAGAGGACAAAGCATTGTCAGCAGTAACTCAGCTAATAACAGGCAACCAGAATTCAAATCCAGACTAGCTCACCTCAATGCCTGTCTTGTCTCTACTGCACATTCTACAACTATGATAAAAATTTGTTATATACAAGAAACAGATGTAGGTATAAAGAGCAGTGGGAAATTAACCTTTAACTGCACTCCAGTCTGGGCGACAGAGCGAGACTCCAACTCAAAAAAAAATTAAGTCTGTTCAAAAGAAGTCAGGAAAATTAGAAGAGGTGGCACTTGATTTGGGATTTGAAGAATCAACAGCAGTTTACCAGCAGCGGACGGAAGGACATTCAGGTGCTGCGCAAAAGAAGGCTGTGACTCTAGGGAAGACACAGGTCCCTCATCTCTGAAGTAAAGGGAACTGTAGTAACTTCTACTGTCAGTGTTGTTCTGAAGACTGTATAGATAATGCATAGAAATCACTTAACAGGGGACCCAGCACAGAGAGCTTCTCAATAAATGACAGAAGAAAACAGGGAGAAAATGAAAACTGTGTTAAAAACCAGTGCTCTCTGAGAACTTACTGTATCAAAAAAGATCAAGAGGAAAGCAGATTAAAAACATGAAGGATGCTCAAAGAAATAGCTTGGGAAGGTAATCTCTAAAATAAAAATAAAATAAAATAAATAAAAATTTATTTATTTTTTATTTTTTATTTTTTAGTTGGAGTCTCACTCCGTCGCCCAGACTGGAGTGCAATGTCCGCTCCCGGCCACTGCAGCCTCAACCTGCTGGGCTCCGGCGATCCTTCCGCCTCAGCTTTCCAAGTAGCTGGAACTACAGGCGTGCGCTACCACACCCGACTGATTTTTTGGTTTATTGTAGAGATGAGGTCTCGCCAAATGTCCCAGGCGGGTCTCGAACCCGCGGGCTCAGGCAATCCACTCACCTCAGCCTCCCAAAGGCGCGGGATTACAGGCTGAGCCACCGAGCCCGGCTGTGACTTCAAATTTTTAAAATGATATTAACAAACACAAAGGAGTTTAAATGGGAAACAAATAAACAATAATAAGAAAAAAGAAAAACATACTGAATCAAAAATATGATGGTATATTTACTAAAAAATCTAGCTTTTAGGAATTTTAAAAGCATTTAGTAAATGCCTTATAATTAAAAATGGACACCATAAATTTTGAATAAGTTTTCCTAAACTTGAGATTCCCTGAAAGTAAGAAGTATCCATTTACACCTCAAAATAACAACATAGCATAAAATTTGCTCTTATTCGCTCAGAGTAGTTACAGCAATGAAACACAAGTAAAGCAGTGTCAAAAGTAGCACTTTTCCCACTGTATTATCTGCCAATTTCCATATTTCTATTCTTTCTTTCTACATTCTATTCTTTCAACCTCTCTAACTTTCTATTCTTCACCTCTCTAACATTTGGTCTCTGGGTCAAAAAAAAAATTTTTTTTAAGGGAATAATTTGTGTTTCAATTATCAGAAGAAAATGCATCTAATATACATTGTTTTGTGTATTCATTAAGTCCTACTAACAATTACCAATTAGACCTTATAAGTAAAGCATAAAAATCAGAATTTCAGTAATCCATTTTTCTGAAATTAAAAGAGCATGTTTAATTTTAATAACTCGAGAAAAAGAACACAAATAAATTGTATTATCCAGCACAGACTAAATTAACATAGAGGAAACATGATATGATTTGATTAAATTAAAACTTATAACTTTTTTCAATTATTTTTCTTTTTAAAAACATCCAATTTCTAGACTGTCCAAGAGAGGCATCATTTTGAATTTTAAAGCAGGGAAGCCATCTTGTGGTTGTTGTCAGTACTGCTGAGACTCTGATACTTCAACTTGGAAAAATCAGAACTTAATCACAGTTTTACATTTTAAAAAGGCATAACCAACAAAGGTACCTGCATAATCAACGTTTACATACCTAACCCTGAATTGTATCCCACATCTTTATAATAAAAAAATAAGAAGAAAAGGTATAACTATCCTGTCAGTCCTTAGAAATTAGAAAAACATAAACACAGAGCTGAAAAGCTTTCCTGGTAAGGCTCCATCATAATACTTAAGATTCTCAAGTAGCTAGATTAGTAACAAAGTATTTTTACATTAACCTACAGTTTATAATTAACTTCTATACCTTGGTTTAAAATGCTATGAAAATATAGCAAAATACGAAACTTACAAAAGAATATGAAAAATCAACTTTCTTTTTACCATGACCTTTTCCCATAATTTTTTGCTTACAAGTCACTACTGTCCCAGGACTTTGTAATATCTAAGAAACTCAAATTCTACCCTGAAATACTCGTATTGCTCATATTTTGCAATTTTCATCGACTGCAAAATATAGTTTCCCTACCACACATTCCTCCACTCCCACAATCCCCATGTTCTTGGAATCATACATGCTCTGTCCATAGGAAAACTGAAAGCCTGGAGAAAGCTGACATCTGTCCTTTCTCAACACTTTCTACATTTCTGTCTGAAAATTTTGCATCAGAGTTCTGGGGGAACTTTATGGAGAGAATACAGAAATTGCAAAATAATGTTAAGAAAGAGAATGGGAAGAAAGAGAAAAAAAGCTGAGCAAAACTATATTAATTAATAGTAGAGTTGCTTGCACTATTTGCCATTCTACTTTATCAGTGATAATAGCAATAATTAAGACTTCAGGCTGTAATACCAGCATTTTGAGAGGCTGAGGAGGGAGGATCATTTGAGCCCAAGAGCTGGAGACTATCCTGGGCTATATAGGGAGACCTCACCTCTACAAAAGATCAAAAAATGAGCATACACTTGTAGTCCTAGCTACTTGAGAGGTTGAGGTGGAATGGTCACTTCAGCCCAGGAGTTTAAAACGTCTAAAAGCAGTGAGCCATGATCATGCCACTGCCCTCCCAGACTGGGTGATGGAAAGAGACTCAGACTACAAAAAAAACCCTTCAGTTTCAAAACCCAGAGGACAACACCCTTCAGATGTGTCTTAGAATGTGAGATGCAAATTCAGTATGTCCAAGATTAACCATCTTCTAACTACAGACCTGAAAGCTTTCTTACTCGATCACAGTTCTACCAGCTCTCCATTCTCCTTTCCACTCTCAAATTCCCAAACTTGAAAATTATGTTATCTAACTCTTATTAATTATAATAACAGCACACGCTATATGAGCTTCACTTTGACCTTTTAGGAGAAGTTGGAAGACTCCGCTCTACACTCCTTTAATCTTCCTCCAAGGAGGATTACTGATCTGTTTTAGGGAAGCTCCAATCCATCGTAGTGAGCCTCAGGCCTAGTGAATGAGATCCAAGGGGCCTGGAAGGCACAGGGGTGAGGCCCTTTCAAAGGGACCTCACAAGTTTAAGAGAAACAGCTCCTGCTAAGATGACAACCTCCTCTTCCCTCTTGCTTCTTAAGTATCTACCTCTTAAATGTTGGGGCAAATGCTCTCCAATTCTTACTCTTTCCTTTGTTTTTCTCTCTCTGAAATGGTAACATGACAGAAAGGCTTAGAATTTAGTAGAAACAGTCAGAGTTGGGCTTTTAGACTGCTTTGATTCTATTACAGAGACCAACATAGCTCAAGTAGTAGAGCTGGGTTTAGGGCCAAAACCCCAAAATGATGATGTATCCATCTGCCTTATTTCATTCACTAAATTCCCTTAGAGAGATCTCAGTAATAAGAAACCCAACTGAGGTAATGAGGATTTATGCATTCTTAGATATCCAGGACAAAAATACCACCCTAAACTGCTCATGATCCTCAACTTTCCACAGCATTGTCTCTTGCATTTAGTATTTTATGTACATTATCTTTTAATTTTTCAATGTCTTAAGGGAGTAATATTTAAATGGCAAGGAAATTAAAATCTAGCAAGATTAAATAACTTGTCAAAAGTCACAAAAACTAATAAAGAGAAGAAACAGAACTTAAATCCAAGCCCATGACTCCATGTCTGTATCTTTCCAATCTACTGCCCCTGTCTTTTCATCCCCTCCACACTCAATCTAAAACATGTCACAACAATGCCACACCCCTTCTTTTTGAAAGAGCTAGTCTAAACTATACATGAAGTTTTCTGTCTAAATCAGTTTTTGTAACATTGGTTTCTAGCATTCCCTATTTGAAAAATCACTAAGTAATCCAGCTCTCTCTTTCATTCCTTTTTAATATGAAAAAACCCTAGAAAATATTATTTTACACTGAAATCTTGCATGGTCAAGATATAGTCAGATCACTCATTCAGATACTCTGCTTACTACATGTTGCCCTACATCTCAGGCACAGACTAAAACAGAATTTATTTTAAACAAGAACCATTAACATATGCAATTTAGTGACTGATTCTGGAGTGATGTGTTTATACTGATTCAGTTATCATTAACATGGTAAATGCTAGTTAGTAAAGCATTCCAATAAAGACACAAATAAAGTATTTTTTACTATATTAAGTCTTATTTCACTAAAAAGAAGCCAAAGTACATTTGATTCATGTCAAAAATACATTTCTTGACGATTTATTTTGGCCTAAAAGTAGTTTTATTTTTATAAAATGTGTGGAGTTTTAACTAAAGGCAAACAAAATGAGTAATCTATGAGCGTTAGGTTCTCAAATTCCTATTATTTTTAATAATCTTCATTAATACTGTGGAAAGAGTATTTAATGTCAGAAGCAGGCAATGAAAGGAAAAAACATAAACAGGAAAAGCAGACCAAAAAAAAAAAAAACCAACTTTTGTTTCATGAGAAAAGGGCTTAATTTATTTCTACTCATTTTATGTGTAAACTGAAGTCACATGAGTATGAAGAATGTTTTAAAAGATAAAATTTGGCACAGAATAACCTAGATCAGAAAGTTTCAAGTTTTTAAAAACTTCTTATTAGTCACATTCAAGGGAAATTGTAAAGAGGCCACTGTAAAACTTTAAGAAGCAAAAATGCTCTGAGAGTAAAAGGAGCAGAGAAGATTCTCAGGACCACTATCCTGTGAGCACAGAGTAGAGTTGGGTTCTCAGAATCTTGTAGGACACACAGAGAAAGGGAAAACCAAGAATCTAAAAAGCTTCAAGATTTTCTTATGTAAACCGGTGTAAGGAGGTGCAGATACAGCTTTTATGTTATTTACTCTTCCTATAGACAATGAGTACACTTATCAGACCTCTCTAGGATTGCTGCCTAATCTGGGCTTCTGTGTCCTGGTGTTCTTCTAAGTATGCTTTCTGAACCAGCAAACTCTCGTGGAAACATGTTCAAAACACGTTTGGACAGGGGTGGGGTGGTTTGGGCTTGGGCGGGGGTGGGATGGTTTGGGGCCCAGCAATCTGCATTTTGGCCTGGCCTGAGGGCAATCTGATGGACACTGAAGTTTGAAAACTACTATAACCTAAAAAAAGTAGAGAGGAAGAAGAAGAACAGAGATGAAAGAAAAGCTTGAGACTGAGAATACACAAAGGAACAAAATAGATGGCCTTAGCAAAAGGAAATTGTGGCAACGACATTTGCAAGTCTTCAAGTATATGAAGAATTATTCACATAGGAAGGTAACCAGATGTTCTCCATTTCCCCTGAGGGAATACAAAGAAGACATTATAGTCTTGCAGCATAAGAAATCTAGTGAGAATATAATTAAGGCCTGTTGACACAAAAAATTCATAACATGAATACATGTATGTGTACTGCAAAATGATAGCAATAATCAAATGCACAGCCTCACCGAATCGCTAATATTTTTCATCTTCTATTTTTATATTAATAAATTCATTAAATAAACTTAACAGTTTATTAAAGTAACAAAAATAAAAAGGTAACTAAAATTAAAAGAGGCTGGGAGTGGTGGCTCACACCTGTAATCCCAGCACTCTGGGAGGCCAAGGCGAGAGGATTGCTTGAGCCTAGGAGTTTGAGATCAGCCTAGACTAGCATAGCAAGACCTTGTCCCTACAAAAAAAATTTTAAAAATTAGCTGGACATGGTGACACATGCCTGTAGTCCTTTGCTACACAGGAGGTTGAGATGGGAGGATCACTTGAGCCTAGGAGTTCGAGGCTGTGGTGAGCCATGACATGTCACTGCACTCTAGTGTGTGTGGCAAAGTAAGACTTGACTTAAAAAAATAAGTAACTACATGAATAAAAGTAAAATTAAAAGTAAGAAAAGGTCTTGATCCTGAGCTCCAATAATATCTGGTAAGTCTCACTGGTAAAGTAAATATGCCATAGTTATAATTCCTGAAACTAAAGGTTTTCTTTAATGTCAAGTCATCAAAAATTTAACCCAATTTTCCATGAAAGTCACCATGATAATGAATCTGTGACCTGCTCACATCCAAAATATTTTGCAGTTAGTCTTTATTGACAAAAATAATTCTAGTAATTTAGCAGATGTTCATACTTATTATATTTAGCATAATTTTGTTAATGGTTTTCTTTACCTTTTCTACCTTTCCACCATTGATGTCACTGGGGAGGAATTTCTTGCCAATTGTTCTCAGATCTGTCTAAAATAAAAATATTATTATTAAAATTATAGAAAAAAGTAAATCTAAATATAATTACATGAACAAAAGATGAAATTATATTTTGTGGAACAAAAATTAAAGTATTTTAACTGATTATGAGATCCATACATATAATCAATCAATCTTTTCAAGTAACATAGGCCCAAATGTAATTTGTTTAAAGTATATCAGGAAGATGAATAGAAACATATCAGGCCTTAATTCTGGTTATACTTCCTCAGGTAATCTTTTAACTTCTCTATTAAAAACCCAAACTTTATTTTATGTAAATCATGGTCAACCAAAAAATTAATGCCACATTCCAAAATCAAATGACAGCTTTTGGATACACACACATAGTATACTTTTAACACCTGAATAACACATAACCTTGATATGAAATGAAAACATATGACTGTACAGGTCATGATATCCACAATTTAACAAAGGTACACAACATACAATACTCAAACAAACAATACCACTGGAATAGCAAAGACGTTTTAGTGAAAAATTACTGGAGTAAAAATGTATTGCACTGCCTAAACAAATCACACAAACAGAAGCTGGTGAACAAATCATTGACTATATAAAAATAAAGAAGTATGAGAAAAAAGAAAAATGTAAGAAAATAAATAAAAAGAGAACTTCAACTACACAAACTACATAAAAAGTAGAACTTTTAAGGCCTACGTATTCTCTAGGAAGTAAAAATCTAAAGGAATATTAAGAAATTTGTTCAGCGAAAAATTGTCAGTATTTATAAAAAAGGTCTAATTATTTTAGCTAAGAAATTATTTGATGCTTGAGATACTGAGATTAGTGTAATAACTGAAGTTGTATTGTTTTATTATGCCTTAAAATATAGTAAACAGTAGCTCTTCAGCACCTTAAGAACAAAATAAAATAAAACGAAGTACATTTAATCACATGAATTATAAGGGAGAAACTTTTATTAAACTTAGGAAGAAAACATTAGACAATTAAAATTACTATAATGTGAAATGAACATATAAAGAGAGATAAGACAGTTTTCTCTGAACTCCTAAAATAATAGAATGTCCTCCTATCTGAAATATCCACGTGGTCAGCTTTGGAAACAAGAATATAAGTTACATGAGTCCACAGATCCTTTGCAGTCTTTTGTTACCATGATTTATAATTTATTCCTCAATAGATCTCAAGGGTCACTTCTAAACTAAAATCACCAAAAGCAACTGCCGGCAAACTAAGCCCCAAGGTCAAAGACGTGTGTAACGATGCTTTTGATTTGTTTTTTGCAGCCTAAATCCAATAACAAGGTACAAATAATTATAAACCGTATCCCAGATTGTATGCCTTTTCACTTCGAAAGTACTGAGTGATATAGAGGTAAAAAATTCTTACACTAGCCTTCCCTATCTTAGGACCGTGCTGAAGATTAAATGTTAATTACATGTGAGTGCTTGGCACAATGACTTGTACATAGTAAGCACTCAGTGAATGTTTGCCATCATGTTTGTTTTAGTGAATATAGAACATGTACTTTTTGCTACCATCAAAACATACATAACCATTAAATACATAATGCAACTAACAGTTTATAAAAACAGAGGCATTATTTTGAAGTCATTTAAAGGTTGAAATATTTAAATACGAATGAGAAACAAAACATACAGAAATGTTGCAATACGCCATGGTCCCTCACTTCTGGTTTCTATCAATAATTATGAAATTTAATTCAAATTTAAACAAAGCACTAGTCAAAAATCCTAAACTTTGATTCATCCCAACTATAATTAACTAATTAATATCATGACCTTAAACACTATCAAAAATTCTCTAAGACCAGTTAATTTATTCCTCTATAAAATGGAGAAAACACCACCAATCCTATCTCACAAAGTTGTTGTCAGGCAAAAAAGAGACAATATATTCAAAGATAACATAACTTCTAAAGTACTACACACATACAAAAGGAATGTTATTTCAATGTGTTTTTAAGCAAGATGAAAACAATTTACCAAATCTGTAAACACCTTAAATTCAATTTACAAGTACTACAAAGGCAATTTTATTATTTAGATGCCATAATGTCAGGATTAGGATTGCTAGGAGGATGACTGGGTCCAGGAGTACTTTTATATTGAACATAAAAAATAATGCAAGAAAAATATTTAGCCTAAAAATTTTTTAAAATAATTTTCAAAGCATCTACTACATACACACACACACACACACACACGTTTTCTAAATAAGAGAACATCTATTTGGCAAATAACTTTATATTATACAGAATCTTAAAAGAAACAAAAATAAAATAAAAATCTTCTTAAATGTTTACTAATAAATAGTGTTCAATAATTTAAGATCGGGTAATCATAAATTTTTTTCTGACTAATTCAGGTATACTAACCCCAAACTACATGATGGATTTCAATGTCATCTCTCTCTCTCTCTTTTTTTTTTGAGCTGGAGTCTCACGCTGTCGCCCAGGCTGGAGTGCAGTGACATACTCATAGCCACCCCAGCATCGACCTGCTGGGCTCCGGCGATCCTTCCACCTCAGCCTTTCAAGTAGCCAGATCTACAGGTGCGCACTACCCTGCCCTGCTGATTTTTTATTTATTGTAGAGACAAGGTCTCACCAAGTTGCCCAGACTGGTCTCGAACCCACAGACTCAGCCAATCTACTCGCCTCGGCATCCCAACATGCTGGGATTACAGCATGAACCACCGAGCCTGGCCCGTCATCTCTTAATATTCTTACTCTTTATTTTAAAGAGTAAAAAATTAAGAGCCCTCCTTTTCAAAATAAAAATTGGAGCATAAAAGTTACATAGCAAGCCTGTGGCAGCTATCTTTAGAAATGCCTGCTCATGAGGTTAGCCCTAGACTAGGATTGGGAGTTTGTACTCAAACCATTCCCTAGCTGAAAACATAGTTCACTGTGTAGACTGTTTCTATAAACAATATGATTTATGATGAATACCTCGTTTTTGTGTGGAAGGAGTCTGGAATGTTGGTACTTGCTAGGCAGAGTGGTAACTTTGCAGGCAGCCCAATAAAAACCTTAGGTTTCAGTCTCTAATAGGTTAGTTTCTCCAGGGGCAGAAATACTATATATATGTTATTGAACAATGAATAATGGTTCATTGCTAGATAAAGGAACAAGTTCAGAAGAAAGAGGAGACATAAAAATTTGTGCAAGTGTGTGTGGGTGTGGTGTGTGTGTGTGTGTGTGTGTATAAAGTAAGAATCAATAATGTAAGTCTTTCTCAACTAGTAGTTAATTTCCCTCAATCACTTAAACGTTGAAAAAACTCAACTGGGTATTATAAATGCCTGAATTTTATTAAAAAGGGATAAGATTGAAAAGTAAACTATCAGTCTGGTATAGGCTTCACCCTTATTAAAAGGTTTTTTCTAGCCGGGCTCGGTGCCTCAGTCTGTAATCCCAGCACTTTGGGAGGCTGAGGAGAGTGGATTGCCTGAGCCTGCTGGTTCGAGACCCGCCTGGGCAACTTGGCAAGACCTCATCTCTAAAATAAATCAAAAAATTAGCCGGGCATGGTAGCGTGTGCCTGTAGTTCCAGCTACTTGGAAGGCTGAGGCGGAAGGATCGCCGGAGCCCAACAGGTCGAGGCTGCGGTGGCTGGGAGCGGCCACTGCACTCCAGTCTGGGCGACAGAGTGAGACTCCAACTCAAAAAAATAAAATAAAATAAAAGGTTTTTCCTGAGCCGGGCTCGGTGGCTCAGGCTGTAATCCCGCGCCTTGGGAGGCTGAGGTGAGTGGATTGCCTGAGCCCGGGGGTTCAAGACCCGCCTGGGCAACTTGGTGAGACCTCATCTCTACAATAAAGCAAAAAATCAGCCGGGCGTGGTAGCGCGCACCTGTAGTTCCAGCTACTTGGAAGGCTGAGGCAGAAGGATCGCTGGAAACCAGCAGGTCGAGGCTGCAGTGGCCACTCCCGGCCACTGCACTCCAGTCTGGGCAACAGAGTGAGATTCCAACTCAAAAAAAAAAAAAAAAAGTTTTTTTCTATTATCATATGGAATAACAGCCTTGTATTAGATCATCCAACTACATATTTCAGAAAAAATAATAAAGACAAATTAATTCATTCAGCTAATAGTCAACATGCACCCCATAGCAATATGGTTCATTGCTATGTACCTAAGTACATAAATAAGATGAATACAGAACAGAACACTGTCATCAGATCCCTTCCCTAGCATCATTAGAAAGTTTTTCTTAAATAAACAAGGAAATAGAGCAGAGTTCTTACGATATTTTTAAACAACAGATTCATTAGTTTGGGAACAAGTCAAAGAAAGTTAAAGTGTCTAGGAAATACTGTCATTTGTAGTCATAAAGAACATGCATAATAACTATCTTACGTCTATTATTAAAAATTAGCCTTTTGTTTACTAAAAACCTATTTCGTTCAGAAAAAAATGAATTTGTTGGTCTCATTAAAATTCAAAGAAGCTGAAAAAAAAATTTAGAGTTCAAGATATAAATTTTATCTGTTTAAACACAAAAGTAATTCTATAAATATAAATTTAAGCAATTTTATAAGAAAAAGTTACACAGAGTTATACATCTATCTATCTTTATGTATTTCAAATGTTTTTAGTGCCCACCATTTCTGCTTTACAATGACCTTGCAGTAGTAGAAGAATCTGTCAGGCAATAGTTCTCTTGTGAATTTCATTAACCATGCATCACAATACATAAGTTTGATTGTTCGTTTCTTTGAGACAGGGTCTCACTCTGCTGCCCAAGCTGGGGTGCAGTAGTGCAATCATGGCTTACTGCAGCCTCAATCTTCTAGGCTCAAGCAATCCTCTTGCCTCAGCCTCCTGAGTAGTTGAGACTACAGGCGCATGGCTAAATTTTAATTTTTTTGTAGAGATGAGGTCTCACTATGTTGTCCAAGCTCTAACTGCTAGCCTCAAGTGATCCTCTTACTTAGATTTCCAAAAGCACTGGGATCATAGGCATGAGCCATCACATCTGGCCAAATTTAAGGTCACACAAAAAAACTATCGGGGGTAACTACAGAATTGAGAAAAGAACATTTGTTTATTTACATGTTTACTACAATTTTTATAACTTTTGAAAGCAATCCAAAAGCCAATCTAATTATGGAAAAAATAGAGCTACAGAATAGGGTGGAGGAAAAGAATTGGAAAGACATATACTCTAAAACACTAACAGAAATTATAAATAGATTTAGTTTTCTCATTTGCTTTTCTATATTTTCTGAAATGTTCTAAAATAAGAATTACTTTTATGATCAGGAAAAGTTATTTGAAACAATAAATACAATTGTCCAAAAGCTATAACCTAGCTACAGTGTCCATGTAAATTAAATAGCAATTTGTTTTAATGAATATTCCATCTTTACTATTAGCTATTTTAAATATCATTAAATTCTCTAACTGGTGACTTGGTGAAAAAAGGAGTATTAATTGCATTTTTTCCTTTTTTCATTGGATTCTATATAACAGACGTTAATAATTGGCTGATATTAGATTACCAAAGTCAGTAAAAATCACTATAACTTAAAATGAAAAAAAAAGATGTTCTCCACATTACTTATAAAATCCAGTTTATTCTATAAAGATGTTTTCTATGAATATAGCGTCTATATTTAAAATGTTTATAAGTTAATAAATATAACCTACATTGAGAGCAATCAGGATGATGTCATTTACATTGACTTTGTCAGGAGAACTTGTGCAAGCTTCAATGCCTTCATCTGAAAGATACCTGTTAAAATAAAATAAATGGCTTAATATTATCTAAAATCAAAATTAACCAAAATTATTTTCTTAAGTCTACATGCAATTTTTGTTTACTCCTATAAAGTGCTTATACTACAAATATTAGGGAGAGAATCTTAGATATGGACTCTATGCAGTTTACTATTTCTGACATAACAGAATGGACAATAGCTATTTTTCTTCTCTTGTACCCTTAAAGATTATCTATATGCTTTCTTTTTTTAATACACTTTCTGAAAAAAGCTATCTAAATGTCAATATACTTCTAAAGGGAAGTATAAACTACTCTCTGCTATTATGCAAATATATCTGACAATAAATATTTGGTAATGCAGTAGAGTCTTAAAAACAGATGAGATGTGCTGTAAAAACAAAACTAAAAAACACTTAGTTTTCAAATTGATCTAGGAGAAATTTTCTCTGGGTTACTCTCTTACATTATCTTCTCAAGTCTTTCTTTAACATAATGTTCTCAAGAATCTTTCAATAAATACTATTGGCTCCAAGTAACACAAAAATAGGTGACTTTTTACCATACATCTTTTACTTTTCCTATCTCTTTTCACTTTTTTTTACTCATTGTCTTATTTGCCCTTTTTTCTTTTCTCTAGCTCAAACCAACCATGCATCTGTCAAAGACAATAATTAACTCAAGAGTCAGAGATCCTGATTCCTCAAAGGGGTGAAAAATCATTTCTACCCATCTACCCATACGCAACATGAACATTTTGACATTCTTTGATAAAGTCTACAATTCAGGTATCATCCTCAAAAAAGTCCACCTGTAAATATGCCCACCAACATCTCACATTTTTTGTAATCAGTATCAACCCCTTTAACCAAAGGGCTAATGCTACCATCACAACTGCAGACATTCTCCCACTGTTAGGGGCTCAGGAACAACTAATGTAATAGATCTAACTCAAGTTCATCCTCGATGAACAGCAATTCCTCCATCAGCCCCCAACACTAGACTAATTCTAAGACACTTGTCAAAGCAAACCCTACCTGGAGACAGCAATCAAAAAAGCGCATGCCTTTAAGAAGTGAAAAATAATTTCTCCAAAGTAAAAGAGCAAATTTTTAAAAATGTGACTAATTGGAACCATACAAAAGAAATGTGACTAATTGGGACCACACAAAAGACTAATTGATCTGCCCATGAGTAAGAAGACCAAGGAGATAAAAATCAGCAAAGAGTATACTTGAAGTCAAAGCAAGAATGTTAACAAAATTAGGTACTATTAAAAGTTTAAGACCAAGGCAGAGCTACACTACAACAATGAATGGAGGCAAATAGTTAAATGGATGGCAGAAAACAGAAGTGTTAAGTATGTAGATGAGTCAGTAAGAATGAATAGATGGTAGGCAGCAAAGAATACATAAGTGGACATGGAACACAAATGTCTGCAATCAACTTAAATGGTTAAAATATGGCTTTAATTCAAAATAGTAAAAGTAATTTCCTTACTATCCTGTTAGTCACTCTTCATAGCCATTTACTCCATCTGTATTTCTAATTAATCTTACAAATTCAGTTATACAAATGTTAGTTAAGCCCTTATTATAAGTATTTTGTGAATCAGCAACAAGATTAGTAAAATGATGAAAATTAAACACTAGTCTTCAGGGAGTGAACAGTCTCCTATACAACATAACACAATGCATAAACAACTATCATACAAGGCCAAAGCAATTATAAGTGAAATATTAGGAGGGCTCAAAGTGACTGAGAAATGGGAAAAAGTGTATGAAAGGAAACAGTATGAGGAAAAGAATGGAAGTGAGAAAGTGTGAAGCACCTTCTAGAAGTAATATACAGGAACATTCTGATAGCAAAATGAAGAAGAAATGACAGATAAGTAAAAGCTGTGACCAACTTTAGATAGCAACAGTTAACAAAAGGATATGGGTGATACACAAGGGATGACCAAAAGAAATGGAATTATATTTTGGTGGTTGGCCCCTGTAGTTGGTGAGAGGCTGCATTCAGCTTCAGAGATTTTTTTTTTTTTTTTTTTTTTTTTTTTTTTAAGATTCTTTCAATGTGTTTGCCCATTTCCTAAAGGGTAATTTACGAGCACACCTGCCCACATCACACTAAATGTTCAGTACTTTTTGGCCCAAAACGGCAGCAGCCTCATGCCCCACCCTTCCAATTCACCTGATCTCACCAGAGGATGAAAGAAGTCCTCAAAGGGAAATCTTCTGCCAAAACAGAAGAGGTAAAACAAAAAATGGTAAAAGCACTAAGAGGCATCAATACTGACAAATTCAAAAACTGTTTTGAGCAGTGGAAAAAGCATCTTGATAGGTGTATTGCATCAGAGCATTCTGAACGTGACTGAAATTTAAACATGTGAGAATAAGTCACAATGTTTTATAAATAAATTCTGGAGATTTTTTGAGTCCCCCCCTCATATTAAATGCTGATTGAGTGATTACAAAAACACAACTTTCCAAACTTCCCACAGGAGGGAAATCGTACACAATGACTAAAAGAAATACTCTGTTTTGAAGAAAGGCAACTCTAGAATTAAAGGATTATCAGATGAACTAGAATACATCTTTAAAAATAATCAAAGTATACCTCTGCAATTGTACAGATGAAGAAAAGGAGCCTTAGAGATGTTAATTAAACTTGTCCCAAAAATACAAATTTAGGAAATGCAAAGTTAAAAACAAGAATGTCTCCTAACTCCCAAGTCAGCACCCTTTTTATACAACATACCATTTTAATTTCACCAACAACTAATGCTAATAATTAGGAATATGATCGTTTCGTAGACAAAAGCCAATATCTATACAAATCCATTTTCTAATCAACAAGATACTTCACCCAGCACATACACACACAAAGCACAACTAGACAAATTAAATCAGTGAGCTTCAAAGTGTAGTTTCACAGTAAAAGATCAAGAAACTAATATCAACTAATGATTAGAAATTCAAAAGTTGTTAGAATGATAAAAATATCCATCTTTACAAAATATAAAAAGGGAAAGTTTATCTAACAAAAAGTCTAAAGGCAGAGCTCTAACAGAATGAAAATTTGACTTTATCTACATAAGTCAAATATGTGATTTCTTTCAAATAATGCCTATATAAGGCATCCTGAACATAACAAAATCAAAAAAATTGTCTCTGTAATTTTCATGAAAAAAGGCACCTATCCACAGCTCTCCCTGAGTAACACCTTAGAGATCCTTCTGTAAATACTGAAAGGACTGAACCTAATAACCATAATTTGGGACTTACAAATTAATCTTTTTGTTTTGCAAACATTTAAAGCTCCAATATTACCAATGACAAGTGACAAAAATAGTCAAATGCCAGAATCTGCTTCAAGGTGCACCAAGGTAACACAGTAATTGAAAGAACAAAGCAACACAAGATTCACCAGCCTTAACTGTGGTCATAGGAAAAGGAACTGAAAAGTGGAGCAGGCGCACCAGGTATGATCCCTGGCGGACCTCAAGGGAAGAGAATTATAGTCAGTTCCCACGTACCATCTTTCAGCATGCAAACCCCAAGAAGATGGACAATAAAAAAAGAAATTGAGAGAGGAGGTAGCTAGAGAAAAACTAGCAGACAGGGCAGGTTCCCCAATAACAAAGTAGCACAAACTTCCTGAAGACTCCTCCCATTGATATACAAGGAGGTAAACAAGCTCCCTACAAACCCAGCAGCCTAGGGTAAGACAACTCACTGCTGGGATTGAAAAACAACCAATCAGCACACCTCGCACTTAAGTGCCAACCAATCAGCTCACTATTAGGCCCCTACCACCAGTCGATTGGTTCTTAGTACTGACCAATCACCACAGTTAGTGCCAACCATTCAGCCCCTAGCTAGAGTTAGCCAATCAGCTTGGTCTTAGGGCTATACAAGTACCAGGTTTCAGCTCCATATTGGCAACCCCCTTAGGTCCTCTCTCACTCTGGGAGCTTTTCCATCCTCTCAATAAATCCTGCTTTCCCACCTTTGGCCATGTCCCTCACTACTCCTGGACACAAGACAAGAACCTAGACCTGAAAAGTTGCAGAAGATCAGAGCAGAAGAGAAACACAACCTTGGAGGCTGGCTTGCCAGTCGATAGAACCAGCTGAACAGGGAGAGCCGCCAGCAGAAGGTGAGATTCTGAAGCTGAGACACTTCTAAGGGCTGGCTTGCCAGCCCACCAAATCAGCAACACTCTCAGGGCCTGGCTTGCTGGCCCACTAGAGCCAACAGTCCTGGGGTTTGACTTGCTAGCCCATTAGAGCCACCACTCTCTGGGGTCAGGCTTGCTGACCCATTGAGCCGACACTCTTCCAGCCCAGGCTGACCTGATAAAAAATTTGTATCAAATTGAACCCCAGGGGGCTACTGTTTACTAAAACAGCTGGCAAAAGGACGCATTTTCTCCTCTCTGTGCAGATGTCAGACAATAATATTATAAAACCACTCACTACCACTCTAAAAATATACCTGAATATATTTTATTGACAAGCAGGGAACTAAAGGGTTAAATTTCTGTGTTATACAGAACAAACTAACATTTCTCACTAATTCTACCTTCAAATAATGCAAATTTTTAATCACGAGTTTAGCAAGTGCTCAATTTTTTAATTTTAGAAAATATTTCCTTTTTTAATAAACAGAAAACATTAAAATTCTGTCTTAGAGTCACCTAATTGGTAATCCTGAGCATTATTTTTAACTTTAGAAATAAGAGCTTTAAAATTATCATAAGCTACCAATTTAGAGGTGGGTAGACCTTTTTCCTATTGTAGGTAATGAATTTAATAAGGAAAGTCACCAAGCTTAAGCGCCACTACCAGAACTGTCTTCACCTCATTTTCTAAAGTTGTTTGGCACATAAAACAGACATGTCCAAACTGTACTTCAAGAAGCTCAATTGGCAGAAAACTGTGATAAAATAAACACTATGGTCTTAATCTCATTTATTAGTTCCAGATAGAGGATTTCCATTACCATCCTTTACCACCAGTAAAGGGAAAAATGGGCCAATTCTCCTTTAATCCATTTCTTATGTATTAGGTAAAATTCTTGATTTTAACTTACTCTCTGGCTATGACATATGAGGGAGAACTCCCAAAAAAACTTGGAATTATCTTTTGGAAGATGGGCCCCTTGAGTACACTTGGAATCTGTTCCTTCGGATCAAATGGCCAACCAAAGAAAACTTCCAGGTAAAAAAATCTGTAATTTTTGAGATGGTTGCATCATGACGTGTGGAAGAAACATTCCAGATGTGGCAAACAGGTAACTGGTTTTTCCACCATGACAACAGCACCTGCCCACAACACACTGTGTGTTCAACAGTTTTTTACCAAAAACGACATGACCCCCAAGTGCCACCCTACCTATTCACCCAATCTTGCCCTAGGCGACTTGCTTTTGTTTCCCCAGATGAAAAAAGTCCTCAAGGGAAACAGTTTGTCAACTTGGAAGAGGTGAAACAAAAAATGGCAGGAGAACTAAAAGACATCAAAACTGATGAGTTATGAAACTGTTCTGAGCAGTAGAAAAAGCATCTTGATTGGTGTACTGTATTAAACACAGCGTACTCTAAAGGTGACTGAAGTTTAATCATGTGAGAATAAATACACAATTTTACAAATAAATTCCGGGGGCTTTTGGGTTCCCCTTCATATACATAATGAAGAGGAATAAGGAAAACCACAGAATATGTGCCCCAATTCCACAGAGCAGCCATAACTCTGCTCCAACCGACTGTGCATGAAGACAGGTAAAGCAGTTATTGTCAGATCTGATTTTTTACTTTTAGATTTTTGCAAAGCAACATACAAGCTAAACAAAACTGGTTTCAGTATGCATGTGGCACACACACTTTGTATTTCTAAACATAGTTTACTTAGGGTATTTGCTTTCTTGCTTCAGGGCAACTCCAAGATGTCTTTGACAGTCTTGTGCCCTAAGTATCTCAAATGACTTAACATACATAGCTAACTTCCTTCCCAAGCAAAAGAGAAACAAATATCTTTTAGGTTACTCTGTAAGACACCGGGATAGAAAGGAATATACTTATGCCTGTAACAAATGTTCTCTGGTAAGCTGCCAGCATCACACTAAAAAGTATCAAATCATTTAGTTTGGTCATTGATATAAATATCTTATAAACTGGACATATGTAGAATGTACCTCTACTTCACACTGCCAAGACCTCTTACATTTTTGAGAGACAGGAATGTTCTACAGTAAGTCCCTTACATACAAACGAGTTCCATTCCAACAGCACCAGCAATAAGTCCAATTTGTTTGTAAGTCCAACAAAGTTACCCTAGGTACCAACTAACACAATCGGCTTTTAGCTTGCTTCCATATAACCTGGGCATGAAATAAAGATACTGTATTACTGTACTCTATACAGTATTGTAAATTACTTGAAAGCACAAATAAAACCCAGTCAAATGGCCGTATGTGACTGCTGGTGTCTCTGACCTATACATGCTTATTTGTGACCACACTGAGGTTATTAGGCTCCATAATATACAAATAGCAAAATGGAAATTTAAATAAATGAATTCCTGCTTAGCCAAAAATAAACTAAAGGTAACTAACTCCCAAACCAATGTGGGGACAGGAGAGAAAAATATAATAGATAATCAAAAAATCACTTATACTAAAAGGGTTTTTGTTTGTTTTTGAGTCAGGGTCTCTGTGTCACCTAGGCTACAGCACAGTGGCAAGGTCACAGCTCACTGCAGCCTCAACCTCCTGGCGGCAATCCTTCCACCTCAGCCTACCAAGTAGCTGGGACTACAGATAGATCACCGTGCTTGGCTAATTTTTTGGTTTTTTGTAGAATTTAGGTCTCACTGTGTTGCCCAGGCTGCTCTCAAACTCCCGACCTCAAGCAATCCTTCCACCTTCCACCATGCCCAACCTGAAAGGTATTTTTAACATTGGCAAATATGGAAGTTCTTGATCCACTGCAAATTCCCAAAACTTTAATGTTGTAAAAATAATTTTTAAAAACTACTCAGATGATGATCTCTCTCTTCACTCTGTCTATCCTGTTTCTATCTCTTCGGTATAAGTTGATTATAACACATCCATCAAAAATTTGTTATCTATTATCCTTACTACACTATAGGCTTTTACTATATGTAAGACACAGAGATATTCAAATGATTAACTTGTCGAGTCCCTTCTCTAGGGCAAAAGAAAATGGCTTATAAGTTCCTGCTTATGAATAAAACTTGAGAAAACACAGTATTTCGCCTTCTTGAGTACTAAGACTAGTAAGGTAGAAAAGCTAGTAAGAATTAGGGCATGGCCAGGCTCGGTGGCTCAGCCTATAATCTCAGCACTTTGTGAGGCCGAAGCGAGTGGACTGCCTGAGCCCGCGGGTTCGCAACCAGTCTGGGCAACTTGGGGAGACTTCGTCCCTACAATAAATAAAACATTAGCTGGGTGTGGTAGTGCGCCTATAGTTCCGCCTACTTTGAAGACTGAGGCGGAAAGATCACCGGAGGCAAGCAGGTCAAGGCTGCCGTGGCCGGGAGCATGCCACTGCCCTCCAGCCTAGGCGACAGAGTGAGACTCCAACTCAAAAATTTTTTAAAAAAAGAATTGGGGCACAAAATTTGCTTCAGATAACTTGGTACTGATGAAATCAATATATTCATTACTGCCTACAGATACATTGGGAGGAGGGAAAATCATAGATAAGAACATAAGCTAGTATGCCAGGAAGTTAGTTGAATGAGTCCATGGGATTCCATGGACAAATCTTTATTAAGTGCAACAAATGGAAGGATCAGGATTCTTCTAAAGGTAATTAAGAAGAAGGTGGGAAAAGAAAAAGAGGTCTTTGGTTTTGTTTCCCTTCACAATAAAGTACCTATTCTATCACCAGCATTTTCTTTTCTTGTTTAGATAGTCACCTACTATCCCAAAATGAATACCACAATCTTTATTCCAACAATTACAATATGGGTCTGAATCAATATTAGCTTAAAAAATAGTCTTCTCTGGAATTTATATATAAATGGATGAGACAAAATTATATATTCTTTAAAGAACTGCTAAGTATCAGCATGTGACATTATTCTTAATCTAGTAGACTGTTTTCAATACAAGATTTATTTTGTTCAAGAATAAACTTCCTTTTAAAATTCATTATTTTTTCAGTTTTCAGTTTTTATGATTTTACAATCACAAATGTATATTATTTCCACCACTTAACTAACATATGGTGTTAATTTTTTTCTTCACATATATACAGGAAATCTATTTTAATTTCCTCTATACTATTCATATTGCTTTATTATAAACAATCTGTTATAAACAAATTTGCTTTTATATTTACAAAAGCAAAAGAAAATTAAAAAACCTTAACATTTTAAATTCAAATGTTTCACAAAATTAACCTGCACAAAAACTGAAAGATGACTATGTAAAAAGTTTTTTAAAAATTGCTTAATACTACAGAAGCATCTTTTTCTAAACAAACAATATCTGGAGATATGAAACAATATAAAATGCCTTGATATACATCGTGATTACCATCCACACTAGTTAAATTTCAGCATTTCAGTAACCACACAGAAAGTTTATTTTAAGAATTGAAAGATGGACATAAGCTGCAGAAAAAATCCTTTGTACATTTATATCTAATTTTGCAGCATTCAAAAGTGTTTAAATTCTGAAGAGTTAAAACTTAGATATGTTTTTCTTAAGCACTTTTCTTTAAAAGGCTTAAGATTACTAGGTACCTGATTCTGAAGGATGTACTACTTGAAAACACCACTAGATGACAACCTTGTTTCACAAGTAGAATATGATAATACTGTTGGAAGCTAAGACCCTGAAGATGTACTTAACTAGCTTAAAGGTTTCTGACATCAGTTTTTGGTGGAAAGTAGAAATACCAAGAAAAAAAAAAATAGACTACTATGATTTTAGAATATGTGTTTAAACTCAGGGTTTAAAAAACTCACTTAGTAGGCATTCACAAGATACTTCACTATAAGGAAAAAAACTGAAGTATATTCAAAGACAATTTCTCTCCTAGTCTCTCCTACATTCACCCTTTGGAAATAATAATTTTATAAAAATATACAAAATTTTAGGAGACTAATGCTTTTTGCTGTGGATTAATTACAAAAAGTACTTTCAACATTATTTCAATTGTTTTTTTCTTTCATCAAGATAAACAAACATGATTTTAGGTAATAACTATAAAACAGGCAATAGATTACAAACTTCTATTCTTATGATCCATATTAAAATATTTTCCTCATACATGTCAACCCATGAAGACATTAACTGTGAAATGCTTATTTGGTATTTAAGAAGTTACAACAGCTAAGCAAGTAAAAATATGTAAATAACTCCTTTGAAATTCCATAATTGATATATTAAAAGTATAGTGACAGTGGTACCCTATTTTGTTATTCACGTTTGCAAGCTATGCCTTCAACATAAATTTAAAAGTACAAAATGAAAGCCTGGATATTTTTACTTTCATTGGGTTATAATTTATACCCTTCCTCTAATTCTACATTTTCACACATTAATTCAGCAGCAGATCTGAGGGTTTTTTTTTAATAAATCATATTTTAAGATGTAAGAGTACCTGATATTTCTGTCATCTTTTTCTCAGCACAAAGGTACTAGCTACAAAATCACCCAGTGGGTCAAAAGGCTCACATGAAACCACTTTACACCGACTACATCAGTGTGCCATCACAGTATCGGTCCCTGCAGGTCCATGTCAAGGGTCTTCCAAGAATTAACGCAAGGAGACCACATACAAAGTTCCATTTACACGGAAATGCTATTTATAAATATATCATAAAAATGGGAAGACTTTTTTATTAGTAGCCTGGAGAGAATTTCATCTGATTGTATTTTTCAGTAAGACAGAACCAGATGCAAATCTCAGCTTCACCTTTTAATATATGTGAACCCTAGTCAATTTACTTCTTCTTCCTGTGCCTGTTTCCCTCTACAAAAATATGATGGCAATTCTGAAAACACTGATTTATCAAGTTGCTGTAAGAATAAATGAGACTGTATGAGAAACTCAGCACATATTTGGTGTAGAGCAGATACTAATTAGTTTGCTTCCTTCTTAGACACTGTACCTGTTTATTCTAGAAAATATTTTTCAGAACATAATTACACTCAAAAATCTTCTGGGTCTATCAAAAAGAAATAAAGTTTACCTAACAGCAAAGTGAATTTCTTCAAATGCTACAACCAACAAGTAGTCAAAAGTGTGGATACCTTCTTATTAGTAAGCCTGACTACTGGAGTTCAGTAAGAACTGAAGAGAAGTATCACAAGATAAAAAATTTTATTATTTAATTTGTTTAAATCTTTCAACTTTACAACTAAAAGTCTTTCAACAATAAGAAAATAAGTTATTCCATTACACTGTGCAACTGTTTCTGCCCCAAAGATAATTTCTAATGCAAAATGCATTGCCATCTTTTTTGTCCTATCTAAGATTTATATCAAAATTTAAAACAATAATGTCAAGAAATAGGTGGTGAGCAATAAATTTAAAAGTCTACTACACAGGGGAAAACTAGACATTTTACAATTTACACTTATAATTTATTTAAAATAATGCTATTCATTCAAAACTTTACAAATGAAAATCTACTACTTCAATTATCACAGGTAATTGTGACAAATATTTGCGTCTAATATATAATCATATACATTATAATCTAATAGCATAACAACTCCCTATAAATTAAAATAAAATAAAAATGAAAAGCATGTAAAATGCACAATGTCAAAATTAAAAAGTCAGACACTTAAATATGTTACTAAATTCAGTAAGTAAAATTAAGCAAATAAATGAATCTTTTGTCAAAAGAATGAAACAGGTCCATATATCTTAGTTGATAAATATGAATCAATAATTCTAATTTCCATTTCTTTAAAATGCATCTTAAATACAAAATACTAAATAAAAAAAAAATACTGATTAAATTTTTGAAATTGAAATGCTGTAAATAAAAAGGATTTCATCTGGTTTGTTGTTGTTGTTTTTTAGTGAAGGACCAGAGAATTTCCTCCAAAATATGGTACCTTGGTATGCTGATTATTCTAACTTAAGGGCCCTTGAAGTCCAGCAAATTCTAGAAGAAGCTTTACTCTGCTATTCTCTATTTGCCTAAAGTCCAGACCCTCCAAAGAAGAAAACATTTACCACTGGTCCATTCCCTGAGTTTCTATTAGCTCATTCACATTGCAGGAATACAGACTGAAGTATGTCAACACACTTGGACAGACTTGTCACAAGCCACCGCCTGCTTTGAGTGCTTAAGACTTCCTTTCAGGCCACTGTATGTTCTCTAAGTCTACTGAATGCCCCTCAATATTATTACTATACTCCAAATCATCCACATTTCCCCATCTTCCTTCTCTCCATGAAGAAGGGTATATAAGCATCTATACCCCATCAGGTTATTGGGTAACCATTCTGCAACACCCTTGTGCTCTGCAAGTTAAAATAAAGTTTGTATGCCTTTTCTCCTATGAATCTGCCTTTTACCAGCTAATTTTCAGCTAGTCTTCAGAGGGCGAAAAAAAGTTTTCCTCCGGTCCCTACATTAGCTTAGAAAACATAATTTGACGACATCCCCATTTCTCTTTGTAGCTGCCCAACAGTGGCCCACATAAAGGTATGTCCATATCCTACCGATGGATTCTGTGTAACTTTATTTAGAAAAAGAGTGTTTACATACGTAATTCAATTAAGAACCCTGAGATATGGAAGCCAGTTAGATTATCTAGGCAGGCCCTAAACCCAATGACAGAAGGAGTTTTGAGGCAGACATACAGAAGAAAGTAAAGAAAGATACAGAAGAGTAAAAGGTCCCATAAAGCTGGAGGTGGAAGCTGGCCTGGTGAGACCAAGGAGTGCCAGCCACCGCCAGAGGTAGAAGTGGGGGCTGGTATTGACTCTCCCCATAGAGCTTCTGAGGAACAATCTCTATGCAGACACCTCGATCTCAGACTTCCAGGCACCAGAATGTTGAGACAGCAAACTTCTAGCATCTTAAGCCTCCCAGTTTGTGGTTATTTGTTACAGCAGCCACAGGAAATGAATGCATCCACTATACATTTAAGTAATTATGTGAGAAAGTATTGGTTTAATTAAATAACTTTTCCTGAATGGACACTTCCAGTGAATTTGTTTGGCTGGTTTAAGTCTACAAATGAAAAGATACAAACTATACAGAGGTATAAGAAAGTGACAGTGGTCCTTTATATTGTACAGAAAAGGGAGCACTTAGAAGTATGGAGGAATTATACAAGGGAGACCCAGTAAGGGGATCACCAAACCATCTACCCAGGTCTCTGACTGACTTCTGAATTGCACAGATGCAGAACAGACCCAAAACACCCCAGCTGAAGCCCAAAGACCAGAACAGAGACTGGACAATGGAGTCTGCAGCTCAAGCCTAGTCAAATTAAGTACCACCTATAACACAGGAATCAGCCACCATCAGTGAAAAGCAACAGAACCAAAGCCTCCACAACTTCCTAGTACCCAGAATACAATCCAAAATACCCAACATACAAAAAACAAGAAATGGGACACATTGTCTAGAAAAAAGAAAATCAAGATCCCAAGATGATCCCAAGATGAGCCAGATATTGAAACTAAAACGATTTAGGGTGGATATTAAGACTAATTGCAACCAAGAAAAAAAAGTTTTCAATACAGTCATATGCCACATAACAGTTCGGTCAACAGACCACATTTATGACAGTAGTCCGGAAAGATTATAATACCATATTTTGACTGTATCTTTTCTATGTCAAGATAAGTTTAAAAAGACAAGAACTTACCGTATAACTGCCTACAGCATGCAGTACAGTGACATGCTGTACAGGTTTGTAGCCTCGTAGCAATAGGACATACCATAGAGCCTAGGTGTGTAGCAGGCTATACCACCTAGGTTTGTGTAAGTACACTCTATGATGGTCACACACCCCCAAAATCACCTAACACCACATTTCTTAGAATGCATTCCTGTCATTAAGTGGTACATGACTGTATATGCTGTATGAGGATGTGGTAGAATTCCCCTGTGAAACCACTTGGGCCTAGGTGCTTTAGGGGATAATCTCTCGATAATTTTCTCTTCTACAGAAACTGGTCTGGAAACTGGTCTGCTTAAGTTTTCTAACTCTAATAGGGTCAACTTTAGTGATCTGTATTTTCCTAGAAAAGTATCCATTTCATGTAGATTTGTAAAAGTATTTGCAAAGTAATCTCATGGTATTGTTTTAGAAGTTTTTATTGTGTATATTTGAGAATTGTAACATGTTACAAGATACAAGACAGTAAAATGATTACTACAGTGAAGCAAATTAACATATCTATCACCTCACAGTTGCTTTGTGTATGACAAGAGCTGCTATAATCTACCTATTTAACAGAAATCCCTAGACACTTTTATTAAATTTATTACTCATACTGTATATTGATTATACAAGTTTAGACTTGTTCATCCTATATATCTGCTATTTTGTATTCTCTGCCCACCCCTCAAACCCACAGTAACACAATTTCATTCTCTATCTTTGTGCATTTGAGCTCTTTTTGGTTTTTAACATTCCACATATAACTGAAATCATACAATATTTGTCTTTCTGTGTCAGGCTGAATTCACTTAGCATAATGTCTCTTAGGCCCATTCATGCCATGGGAAATGGCAGGCTCTCCTTCCTTTTTAAAGCTGAATAATACTCTACTGTATATACAAGGTATCGACGCCTACAGGGTCAAAAATCTGTGTATAACTTAATTACTGTTAGCCTACTGTTGATTGGAAGTCTCTCTGATAATATAAACAGTTGATGTACTACACATATTTTGTATGTAACAAGTATAATATAGTCTCACAAAAAAAGCCACAGAAAAGAAAATGCAATTAAGAAAATCATAAGGAAGAGAAAATATATTTATTACTCATTAAGTGGAAGTAGTCTTCATCCTCATCATCTTACACTGAGTAGGCTGAGGAGGAGGAGGAAAAGGGGTTGGTTTCCCTGACTCAGGGTGGCAGAGACAAAAGAAATCTGTGTATAATTGAATCCACACCATTCAAATCTACACTGTTCAAGGGTCAACTGTATACACCACATATTCTTTATCCATTTTTCTATTGATGGACAATTAGGCTGTTTTCACATCTTGACTACAATGTTACAATGAACATGAGAATGCAGACACCTTTACAAGGGAGTGCTTTGGGTATATACCCAAACATGAATCCCCAAAAGAGGAATTATGGGGTCATATGGTAGTTGTATTTTTTATTTCTTCAGGAATCTCCATTTGTGCATTAAACTTTCCTCAATAGCTATACAAATCGACATTCACAGCAACAGTGTACTAGGGCTCCCCCTTCTCTACACCTTCACCAACTTTTGTTGTCTCATGTCTTTTTGGATAATAGCCATTCTTACAGGTGTGAGGCATTACTTCATAGTGGCCTTAATGTACATTTCCCCGATGACTAGTGATATTGAGCACCCTCTCATAAATCTGCTAGTCATTTTTATGTCTTCTTTGAAGAAATGTATGTTCAGGTCCTTTGCCTATTTTTAAACAGGGTTATTTTAAATTTTTTTTTTTTTTTTTTTTTTTTTTGAGTTGGAGTCTCACTCTGTCGCCCAGACTGGAGTGCAGTGGCTGCTCCTGGCCACCGCAGCCTCGACCTGCTGGGCTCCGGCGATCCTTCCGCCTCAGCCTTCCAAGTAGCCGGAACTACAGGCATGCGCTACCACATCCGGCTGATTTTTTGATTTATTGTACAGATGAGGTCTCGCTGCCCAGGCGGGTCTCAAACCCGCGGGCTCAGACAATTCACTCACCTCAGCCTCCCAAAGGCGCGGGATTACAGGCTGAGCCACCGAGCCCAGCTTAATCAATTTTTTAACTTCCAAGTGGAAGGGCCTGTTTTTGGTTTTGTTAGTAAATCATAGTTTTACTGCACTGGAATCTAAGAGTGTTGCTTATAATATTAATAGTTCTACTTTATGGAAGTTATTAATGTTTTCTTCATGACCTTATATATAATCAACATTTGTGGATGTACCATAAGGCACTCAAATACGTATTTTCTCTTATCTCTTACTGTACATTACTCAATATACAATATACTCACAATATCAAACCTATTGGCTGTATCATTACATCATCTACCTCACTTTTTGTCCACTTGCTCTATCTAGTAATGAAAGTAGTATAATGAAGTGTCCTATTATTGGTATGTTTCTATCGGTGTATCCCTGCAACTCCTAAGGTTTGTGTTTCAGAAAGTCAAGTGCTCTGTTACTTGTACAAATATTCATAAATGTTACATCTTAATTGTAGAGTGTAGGTTTTAGCACTAAAGGTATATTACTACATTTACTGTTCCAGGACTTGAATCCTATTATATCTGAAATCAGGATCACCATCCCTGCCCATAGTGTTTCCGTTTGTCTGGTATACTTTTGTCCATTCTTTATTTTTAACCATCTGAATCACTTTATTTTATGCAAGTTTCTTATAAACAGCAGTCTATAAACAGGTGAGTGCTGTTATATGAGTCATATTTTAAAAATTGTTTGGTTAGTAAAACCCACTCATATTGAGCCTTATGACAGATATAGTTAGCTCTTAATTCTAGCATATTTAATAGATATACTTGTTTTCAAATTTATCATGTTTTAATCAATTGTGTATTTTGTTATTTTAGCATATTTATTTGTCGCAAATTGCTATTTTAATTTTTTATTTCATTTTTACAAAGGGATCTTTGTTTTAGTTGTGCCTTTGTACTTTTATCTATTGTAGTTCCCTTGAGACTTCTGTTTTCTCATTTAACTTTGTATATCTAGTTTATCAGGTGTTTTTAGTATGGTTTAATCTACTGTCAACTTTCCCCTTTCTCTCTCTCCCTACTCCTTTCTCTTTATCTGTTAACAATAACAGTTTTAAATTAGTATTCCTCCCTCATCCCCATCTTTGTTTTTGTCTTCTAAGTATATCTATATTTTTTTAAATGTTCATCCTCTGTCCTTTTGGTGAAGTTTTCCCAATCAGCATTGGTTGGGTGAAGTTCATCCTCTAGATTTCCAAAGATGAACTGAGAGGTACAGAATCCCTAAGTTCTGTTATGATGAAAACTATTTCTTATACAGCCTTAATATTTAAATAGCAGGGCCGGGATCGGTGGCTCAGCCTGTAATCCCAGCACTTTGGGAGGCTGAGGTGAGTGGATTGCCTGAGCCCGCGGGTTTGAGACCCGCCTGGGCAACTTGGCGAGACCTCATCTCTACAATAAATCAAAAATTAGCTGGGCGTGGTAGCGCGTGCCTGTAGTTCCAGCTACTTGGAAGGCTGAGGCAGAAGGATCACCGGAGCCCAGCAGGTAGAGGTTGCAGTGGCCAGGAGCAGCCACTGCACTCCAGTCTGGGCGACAGAGTGAGACTCCAACTCAAAAAAATATATATATATTTAAAGAGCAGCTTGATGGATATACAGTCCTTAATTCACATTTTCACTGTCTCTTTTTTTAAATGTGGCTCTACTTTTGCCAGTATTGGTTTTGAAAAGTCTGATGCTAGTATAATTATTTTACCTAAGTTATGTGATTTTTTTTTTTTTTTTTGGCAAGGGCACCGTAAGGATTTTATCACTATCTTTGAAAACTATTAATTTTTACTAGGATATGCCTTGAAGTCAATTGCTGTGGATTAATCTTTCCTTGTACTTGACATACTTTCAGTGTGTGGTTTTACATCTTTTTCTATCAGAAAGGTTTTCTTGAATTGTAGTTACATCAGATCTTTTCAACTGTTTTTTTTTCTCCTTAGGGACTCCAATAAAATAAATATTATTCCCTCCTTAACTAAGTCTTACATTTCTACTACTTTCTCCCTAACTTTCTTACTTCATTATGTCATTTTAATTCTCCTGGTTGCTTTCTTGCCTTTCTTCGATGCTGTCTAGTAAATTTTCATTCTAGTCTACTTCCCTTTGGGTACCTTGTAATATATTCTTCCTTTCTGAGATAATTTTGATATTTTCTTCCATTTATTTTTCAGAACTCCAACTTTTTTTTTTCATTTCACTTCATTTTTCATTTATTGTCCATTTCTGTTTTCAGTGTTCAAATTTCTGGCTCAAGCAATTTTTCATACTCCCAAATGCTTGCTGAAGTAAATTTAATTATATTGCAGTATAAATTTATAGTTTTGCTTCATGGCTGTTTTTGGAGGGAGAATTTTCCTTGGTTTGTTTGTGTGCAAATTTGTTTCCTGTTTTTTGTTTGCTTGTTTATTTTTGTGATATTGGGCCATTTTACAATATTTCTAATCCAATGTCACCCTTTCCTATCAGTCTATCAATGCCACATACTTTAATGAAATGGTTGGTTGGTTCATTTCTCTAGGTGGTGTTGGGGGAGGTGGGAGTTGTGAATCCTCCAATTTTGTCATTCTCTTTTGTCTTTTAGGACTCTATTTTTTATCCTTTTTCTTCTTTTTCTTTACTACCCAATTGCCAAAGGAAGTTTCTTCCTTTTTTGTTTTTTTCTCTCCCAGAAGCTATGCATTTGAAAGACCATTCCTTAAATCATGGCTACTCTTCTTGGAAACCAATTAAATAGCATCTGTCCCTTTAATTCATACACCAGTTCCTTAATACGGTATCTGTTTAAAGTTGCATGCCTGGCCCACAGCATGGCATCTCTTTCTTTCTGGCCCTGTATTTGGTACCTGCCCTTTAAAATATGCATACTTTGAAATACTTTCTGGTGTGCCAAGTTTCTTTAGTACTTTAACATTTAGGGTAGATTTACTTTTTCTAGTGGTCATTCCTCCCACCCACTAAGTCACTTCATTTGCATCTATCCTCTGCTTTTCTATGGTCTTTTCAAAGTCTGCCTTGGATCATCAAAGCCCCACAGATGGGAAAGTTGGGATAGGATTGTGTGGAACCATGGTGCTGGTATTTGTTAACTTTTTCTTTTTACTCACAGGCAATTGATAATTTACACATTGTTGGTCCTCACATAATGTTGACAGTGTGGTTTTACATAGATTTTTCAAAGATGTGAAGTTATCTAGATGGTTTGGGTAAAAGATTTTGGGAGGTTATTTACTATACTACAACCATTTTCTAACGGTCATAAGTCCTAGCAGAATTTTCTTCAACAGATTGACAAGTTGATTCTAAAATTCATATGGAAATGCAAATGATCAAAAATAGCCAAATTATCCTGAAAGAAAAGATGAGGGCTTGCACTAATTGTTATCAGTACTTACTATAAAGTTTCACGAATCAAGACTGTGTGATAATGGCATGAGGGTGGTCAAACAATAATAAAATGGAACAGAATCCAGATATAGACAAACAAAATACAGGTAACAGATCTTCAACCAAAATGCCAAGTCAATCCGATAGGGGGGAAAAAAGTCTTTTTTAACAAATATTAATGAAACAATTGAATATCTGTTTAAAAAACAACAATAGGCTGGGCTTGGTGGCTCAGCCTGTAATCTCAGCACTTTGGGAGGCCAAGGCGAGTGGAGTGCCTGAGCCCGTGGGTTCGAGACCCACCCGAACAACTTGGTGAGACCCAGATCTCTACAATAAATTTTTTAAAAATTAGCTGGGCATGGTAGTGCGCTTATAGTTCCGGCTACTTGGAAGGCTGAAGCAGAAGGATTGCCGGAGCCCAGCAGGTCAAGGCTGTGGTGACAGGGAGCATGCCACTGTACTCCAGTCTGGGCGACACAGTGAGACTCCAACTCAAAAAAAACAAACAAACAATAAAGCCATGCCTCTTTCTGACTCCACACACCAACATAATTTGATCATATACTGAAATGTAAAACCAAAGTATCTTCATAACTTGAGGTAGGAAATGATTCTTGAACAAAACATAAGAAGCATGAATCATAAAAGGAAAAAAACTGAGAAAACTTACCTTGGACAAAATTAAACATTTTTAATCATAAAAAAAAAAACAATTAATAAAATAAGCGAAAAACCACAGACCAGAAAAAACATTCAAAGCACATGTATATGTCAAGACTCATTTCTAGAACACATAAACAACTTCTACAAATCAACATTAAAAAATCCAACAATCCAACTGTTTTAGCTGGGCAAAAGATCAAATACGATACTTCATAAAGAGCCAATAATCACATAAAAATTGTTCAACATCTTTACTCATCTAGACAGTACACATTAAAACCACAATGAGATACCATTTCACACCAGCATGAATAGCTAAAATCAAAAGGATTTGCAAACACTGACTATTGGTGAGGAAGGGGAGAAAGCAGATTTGTCATACATTGTTCATTAAAGTATAAAATATAACAGCCCCATTAGAAAAAAAGGTTTGGCTATTTCATATAAAGTTAAACAAACATCTGCCCTATGGTCCAGCAATTTCACTCCCAGATATTATCTGAGAGAAACAAAAACATATGCTGACAAGAATTATACAAGAATATTCAGCTGAACACAGTGGTTCACACCTATACTCCTAGCACTTTGGGAGACTGAGGCAGGAGGACTGCATGAGCCCAGGAGTTCGAGACCAGCCTGGGCAACAAAGTGAGACCTAGTCAATACAAAACAAGCCGGGCTTGGTGGCTCAGCCTGTAATCCCGCGCCTTTGGGAGCCTGAGGTAAGTGGATTGCCTGAGCCCACGGGTTCAAGACCCGCCTGGGCAACTTGGCAAGACCTCATCTCTACAATAAATCAAAAATGAGCCAGGCGTGGTAGCGCATATCTGTAGTTCCAGCTACTTGGAAGGCTGAGGCGGAAGGATCACCGGAGCCCAGCAGGTAGAGGCTGCGGTGGCCAGGAGCGGCCACTGTACTCCAGTCTGGGTGACAGAGTGAGACTCCAACTCAAAAAAAACAAAAAACAAAAACAAAAGACAAAAACAAAAAATTAGCCAGGCATGGTGATGTATGCCTGTGGCCCCAGCTACTAGGAAGACTGAAGTTGAAGGATTGTCTGAGTCCAAGAGATCAAGGCTGTGGTGAACTGCCAACATGCTACTGCCCTCCATCCAGCCGGGGCGCTGGGCATCAGAGTAAGATCTCCACTCAAAACAACAACAACAACAACAAGAATATTCAAAGCAGAAACTGGTTATTGTCTATCAACAGGAAAATGTCTAAACAAATTGTGGCATAGTCAAACTTTAAATACTACCCATCAATAAAAAAGAATAAGCTACTGATACAGACAAGAACATGAATGAATCTTAAAAGCATATGTTACACTTGTAAGGCATTAGAAAAAAAGGTTTCCAGTTACAGAAAAATTAATCCATGATGACAGATATCAGAAAAAGATGAACTGTGGGCACAGAAGAAAACAGAGTAGAAGAAAACTTTCTTGGGCAACAGAAACATTATCTTGTCTGGGATGGAAGTTACATAAGTTTATACAACTATCAAAACCTATCGTACTAAACACTTAAGAGTTGTGCATTTTAATGTATATTAATTATGCTACAATTAAAAAAGAAAATTCCAATCAGTTTATTTATTCAGTAAGCATTTGTTCAGTCCCTACCTATTTTGTAACAGACATTTTACTAGTCTGGGAATTCAAACATGAAAAAAAAACCAAGGTACTGACCTCATATAAATGCAGGGAAATTTGGTTTGCCTGAGACAAATATTTAACAATTATAACACAATAAGCTCAAGATAGAATGTAAAGGAGCTCGGAGGAAGGACACCTACTTCCAATCAGGAAAGACTTCTCGAAACAAGTTATGGCTGTTTTAAAATGATAGGCAATAATTAACTAATTTAAACAGAGAAAAGCATCCCAGGTAGAAAGGGCAAGATGAGAAATAATACAATGGCAGGACACAATACACCATATACATAAGAAACCCACAAGCAATTTGCTCTAGTTAGAGCATAAGCTACAAGGGAGGCCATGCATATCTTTGTATGAAAAACAGGCTTCATCCTGCAATGACAAGAGATCTAAAGTCCACTCATTCTAACAGCTGTAGGGGAAAAAAAGAGTTGAGAGAAGAAGCAAGAAGACCACTTCGAAGGCTACTGATGTCCTCCCAAGAATGAAGGCCCGAAGTAGAAAAGTATTTAGAAGGTAAAACTGGCAGGACTGACTCTTAGTTTAAATATGAGAGAATGGGAAGAGTAAAAATGATTCATGAATGGTGACATGAGTGTTATCACCTCTAAGACAGAGTGTAAAATAGAAGGCGCACTGGGGAGATGAAGGGAAAAAGAAAAGTTCGAAAGGCATGAGGAATCTGAGCACCTCCATGACGCCTAGCTCAAATTGTGCAGAGTATTTAAAATACCATATACGAGACTGCATTGTGAAGTATAGGCCAGGGCAGACTTGGGCATCCAGCATACAGAAACTAGTTTAAATCATGAAAGCAAATGAGAGGGTCAGAACTTTGAAAAAGCCAGAGAAGGGTGAGATAAGAACATCATAAAAAGACAGCAATGAGTGACCAGAAAGGGATGAAAAGAACACTGTTCCTTGTTTCCCATTGTTAGGGGAAACAAGGAACAGTGAATTTCAAGAGCAGTGAATTTCAAGACTGAAAAATACTGTCCAATGTAGCAAAGAGGTCAATAAGGAAAAAAGATACCTCACAACAACTGGGAGAGCATTCCTTTAGCAAAAGCATTCAGTAGTGTGGAAGAAGCACAAGCCAAACCATAGCAGACAGCAGAGGGAAACAGCAGGTATAAGTGAGAAGGTGCAAATGACAAAGACTAATGCAAAAAACATGTACATGTGAACAGTCACATGTGCTCAGAATTAAAACAGCAACTTGAAAAAATACCTACTTGGTAAATGAAGATTATAAACAAAGTTTCATTCATATACTGGTTTGGAAACAGCACTAAGAATGGAATTAGGAGTGATCACATCAGCTCAACCATAGGAAAGGTGGCAGCACTATCCCCATCAGTCAATAATCAATGCTCTTTTGTAAATATGTACTTAAAACTTCCTTAGTTAAGGGGAAAAAAACCCTGCTACCCTTTAGAAATGTAGATCTAAGAACTACATTATGGATACTTCCACATCTTCCTTTAAAAATCTTTACACTTAGAGAAACCTTATTTATTGAGTCACTGAAACCATAAAGTGGACCATTTTTGCTGTGATTTGATATTGTACCATATTAAATCTAAAATCAGTATTTTATTTTATCAACTTACAAAGCACAATTTTGGGGCCTCCAACAAAGTTATTCATTCTTAAGCAAAAAAAAATAAGCAGTATTAACTGATACTATTTTTAAAGGGGGGAGGGGGACAAGTCAAGAACAATGAGAGCCAACTAGAGTTCTCCCGTTTGAAAATTTCTATGAAGAAAAAATACATTGACAAAGTTTCCCTCTAAAGAATATTTTTCTTCACAGTGTCCCTGCCTGAGTGATGATCTCTTCATCCATCCTTGAAATGAAAGCCAGTGCAATCTTGGCAGACTCAGCAAGTCTGATCTTTTCATGGCCCTCATTTAAAACACCCAATGGTATTTCTGAACCAGGATGGTTTGTCCATCTGAGAAAAGAAACCAATTTTATTTTCATGCATCTCACAATTTGGAATGGAAAATTAATAATTTGTACCAAAAATCACGTACTCTTCAAAATTCTCACACTCTTTAAGTATGTGAACCAGCCACAAAGACTTCATTGGTCTGCTTAGTCAGCTAACGGTGAGGGCCTGACTTTCTCAATAGGAACATTTGTCTATTACATTTGTTAAATGACCATGTTTGCTTACTACCACTATGTTAATTATGACCCCAATACACCAAGGTAGTTAGATAAAGGTATAAAACTTTTGATGGGGCCAGGCATAGTGGCTCAAGCCTGTAATCCCAGCACTTTGGGAGGCCAAGGCGGGAGGACTGCCTGAGCCCAGGGGTTCGAGACAGCCTGGACAACTTGGCGAGACCTTGTCTCTACAATAAATCAAAAAATTAGCCGGGCATGGCAGCACAGCCTGTAGTTTCAGCTACTTGGATGACTGAGGTAGAAGGATCACCTGAGCCCAGCAGGTCGAGGCTGCAGTGGCCATGAGCATGCCATTGCACTCCACCCTGGGCGACAGAGTGAGACTCCAACTCAAAAAAAAAATTTTTTTTGATGGAATAATAATATAATCTCTATAATCAAAATAATGTCAAAAATGAAAACTGTGTACTAGACTCCAGTGAATACGAATATCTACATAGTGTAGCTTATAATTCTACAAGTTTGAGGACACACATCCAAAAATAAAACATATGAATAAGAATATGTTAATTAATACAGAAAAACTGGGACTGTATTAGGCCTTTCTTGCCTAGTCCCCTAAATACAGTTACAAAACTTCATCAACCTTGGTCAAATCAAGACATGAAATTATTTTTTTGTAAGTTCAATTTCTAATCTAAAATAATCAGTCTGCAGATGACCAAGAAAATAAATTTAAATATGATTGCTTACCAAATATATTGTGTTATTTTAAAACAAACTTCGATATTTTACTCAGGATTGATATGTTTTAACAGGTTTTTCAAACTCACATCCACTCTTTTTCCTCCGTTTAAGCAGTATTGATTTGATTTTAAAAACTGTCTGTGGTCTCGGTTTTCTAGAAAATCCAAAAGTTGTCCAGGTGTGACAGGAATGCTCAATTGAAACCAATGAAGGATTTCTATCTGCCCCAGAACATAATGGAAAAGTTCTAGTACAATCAGTAGACCATTTCAAAAACACCTGACAACTCTGTATTTGATAGAAAGCCCCCATTGCAAGTACTGACACATCCCTATCAAATAGTTAGGATTTACTAATCTGTGAGTCAGCCCCATTCATACCATCATTTCGAATAAGGATAAGAACATGGACTGTGGCTTTTGGTAGGTTATTTTTGATAAATACTGGAACCAGTAGCATGTAATACTTGTTCCAATCTCAGTTTTTTCTAAATAACAATGGACTAACACATCTATTTCACTAATTACTCAGGGAAGAGATCAGCAAACTTTTTCTGTAAAGGGCCAGATAGTAATAGTAAATACCATAGGCTTTGCAGGCCATATGATTTCAGTCTCAACTACTCAACTCCGCTCCATTAGTACAAAAGCGGTCACAGATAGTAGGGGTATGCTATGGCTGTGTTCCAATGAAACATTATTTACAAAAACAGGTAGTAGATTTGCCAACTCCTTACTTAGGATAAAGCTATATAATCTTTCTTTCTTCAAAAGCTCAAGAGATATATCCTTCTCTCTCAAAAATTATTTAGCCTTTAAAAAAAAATTTACATTGTTACATATTCCACAATTAGTTCCACACATTTAATTTCTGAGGAAGACAACCATTCATACTTTAGTGAAATCCTTATTTTCAAAATAAAAGGCAAATACTTAATTCTTTCAACAAGAATATGAAATTACCTGCCTTCAGTTTTTGAGACTTACTAAATTCTCATCTATATTAAGAGACTAAATATTGACAATTTCCTCTCTCAAATTTCTATTTTTTCTGTGCAAGTGAAATAATGTAATATATGAAACAAATATTTGATTTATCTGTACTATTTTATCTTTAACTTGAGACACCAATATTTCTAAGATTACCAAATGCTAATGGTAAGATACACTTTATTATGAGATTCAAATCTGTAAGACATAAACATTTCATGTTAATCAAAGTTACCCTCTCACAGAATGTATAAGGTGTTCTAAAGTGGAGAAAAGGATACGAGCTTTTTCCAAAGATGATATAAGATCAGAAATCCATATGTATGCAAGTCACATGAATTTAACTGACAACTATAAGAGTACACAGGAAGAACATTAAGCATTTACTGGGTACTCAGAATATGTCAAACACTCTTCTAAGCAATTTGTATGTATTAATCCACTAATTCACAACTATACTATGGGGTATGTGCAACAATTAACACCATTTTAGGGATAGCTAACAGAGGCAGTGAGCAGTTAAGAAACATGCTCAAGGTTAATCAGTGGCAGGACCAGGATTAATCTCAACTCAGGAGAGTTGTTTTTCAGAGCCCATGCTCTTAGTCGCCAGTCAAGCAGCTTCTCAAGTAGAAATAAATCCAGCTGAAGACCAAAGGTATATAGTGGTGACTATGTAACTATTTTCTTTTACTCAGTAATCTCTCACCATAATCTGATTTTGTGATGGAATGCTAATTAATTCTAATTAACTAATTAATCCTAATATAAATGTTTACTCAAAATCATTTAATTTATTAATCTCAGTTTCAAACACAAATTGATTCAAGCTTTTAAGCCCATTCCTAGGCAGCATTTTCACAATGCTGACTTACTAGTTCATGCGTATTGAGTACTTGGGCAAAAAAGAAAAACAAACGGGGTAGGGGGAAGAGTTGCAGGGGGATAAAGTAGGGCATAATAACAACAAGTAAGTTGAATATAACAAAAATATTCAAACATTAGCCTATTGCTCCACTTTTACAATACATGTCATAGACCGAGATCCGTAATTGTAGTTTTGTTTAAAGCATTAAAACATTACCAATAGCTATAGACAATTCAATTTACACATGAAAGCTACTATGATAAGGTAAAACATTTTGAAAGACCACCAACTGTCCAATTTTATTTTTCATGAAAACATGTCAAGGCAGGAATAATTCCAACCACATCAAGGAGTTAGCCAATTTGACAACGGCACAGATCAGTTTTATAACACCAATTCTAAACTAATATTAATTCATATCTAAAAGTATACGAGAAATTACAAAATATGTAAAAAGAAGGCATTTTATCATAACAAACATGACTATTTCTTGATATGCCATACTAGGTATCAGCAATATGATTAAACCAAGGATTGCGATTTCCTTTAATAAGCATATATAATACATACTACTAGTTATTACAGAATGCCATAAAATGTAGAGAAAAGGGTTTTGCAAGCTGAAAAAGTCCTTTACAAACAAAATTTTACTAAAAATATTTTTTAAAAAGCAGAATATTACGTAATTAAATCAATAAGTATGAAATTCAAAAAAATAAGGCCTCATTCATACCAATTCACTCAAATTTACCACAGTTTGAACAGGACTGCTGAATGAGAAATACAAAATGTGCCCGGGTAGAACAGACCTACCTCAAGTGTGGGTCATGGATTAGTGCCAACCCACAAATTTTGTTATTGCTGCATAATGGGATATGTAGAGAAACTGAGGTAGGCATTTAGAAATTTAGAAAACCTCCCACAAGGTTGTATATTATAGTTTACGAGATTAACTGATCAACTGCTTGAGAATCACTGAGTAGACCACAGTTCTCAGAATGCCTTTCAGGTGGAGGGGAGACTTAAATTCTCAAAAGACATCATGTTTCCTCATCAGGGAACAGACTCTATTACTCTCTGTTGTCCTTCCCTTGCCAGTCAGCTGAAAACCAGATTTGGCAGCTATTCTTCTATGACCATGAAGACAGTGACAACACCCTACCGTAGTATTTCTCAAACTCTAATGTGCTCCAGAATCACAGAGGGAATCTTGCTAAAATGCAAGTCACTTTATAATCCATATTGCTAATGTTGCTTCTTACTTTCTCCACATACTCCAGGGCTGTTCTCTAGTATTACATTTTCATTAAGACTTGTGTAAGCTGCAGCCTTTCTTAGTTGTTGGTGAAACAAAGGGAAGGGAGTTAGATGCCCACTTGGGCCAGAGGATGTAAGCATGGTAATAGCACCAATAATCAAAGAGTTAGGATAACCCCAAAGGGAAAGGTGAAATTCGGGGGGGACAAGAAAGGGAGAACTTGGTGTTCAACCTCTCCATCCCATGCACCCTTGCTCTCCTCAAAACAAAACAACAAAGTAGCGTCCATGGTCAAACTTTGCATGTTAGAAACCTGTGATTCCTAATATATATTCTTTCAGAATGAAATGGTAGCACTATTTCATATGCTACCTTATGGAGTCTTTTATTCAAAGCCACTGAGTAAAGCAAAGACACAATACAGTAACTTACTTTTGCAGACACTGTTGTCCCTAGGTATTCATTCACTGGGAATTGATCCCAGGACCCCCATGGCTACCAAAACCCACTGATGCTCAAGTCTCTAATATAAAATGGCATAGTATTTGCACATAACGTATGCACATCCTCCCTTGTACTTTAAATCATCTTTACATTACTTATAATACTTAATACAATGTAAATGTTATATCGTTATACTGTAATTTTTTTTATATTATTTTTATTGATGTATTATTTTTTATTGATTTTTTTTCCTGCACATTTTTGATCCTCAGCTGGGTGAACCCAAGGATGTAAATCCTGCAAATACGGAAGGCCAACGGTACTCCTAGACTTCAAAAAATACAGAATTAACCAGATTTTCAGATAAGCCTAATTAGCAATTAGGTGATTCACTGCAAGAAAAAGATTTACTTTATTCTAATAGCATCACCTTTCAGAATAAGTCCCTTATCTTTCCCAACCAAAGAATGTTAATTTACACACCACAAAATGCTTTAATCCAATTTTCAATCTTTAAAAATGTGCTATTTTTATCAACAATTTAAATTAGAAATGGTCCCCATAGCTTGGTGGAAATGAGTACTGAATTTTCATTTTAGACATCTGGGCTTAATGTTTGGTTCTGCCTCTTAAAACTGAGCACGTTTTTGATACTTTCTGTGTCTCAGTTTCCTCAACTGCTCGCTGACAGAGAGTTAAATTACACAACACTAAGTCTATGGAAAATAGCTTTTTAAAAACACAAACAT
>NW_007248081.1:723554-726041 GCF_000164805.1 Carlito syrichta | reverse complement strand
CCGCGGGTTCGAGACCCGCCTGGGCAGCGAGACCTCATCTCTACAATAAATTAAAAAATCAACCGGGCGTGGTGGCGCATGCCTGTAATTCCGGCTACTCAGAAGGCTGAGGCGGAAGGATCGCCGGAGCCCAACAGGTCGAGGCTGCGGTGGCCGGGAGCGGCCACAGCACTCCAGTCTGGGCAACTGAGTGAGACTCCAACTCAAAAAAAAAACACACAAACATAATTGATTAGGACTCCCTGACATGTTTCTGTAAAAAGGGGGAGGAGGGGAGAGATTGAAAAAGTTGAATTACTGTCAGTAGAAATATAAAATCTTCCCATAAAGGGGAAAGAATCTCTGAAGAGAGAAAATGAAGAATATGGAATAATACTGTTATGTAGACAAATTCAGAGTCAAATTTCTTCTCAGTGAAGGTATTTCATGCATGTAATTAAACATTACAAGGTACCATTTAGTGTACTATTTAAACATAATCACCACACTGTGGAAATCCCTGAAATGTTTAAGTTCAAATCAGCAAAATCTAATACTTTGTGTGCCACTTGGCTTTTAAGAAAAAAAAAAATTGTGAAGTCTGCCAAGGTGGCTACTATTGAAGTTATATTTCTAAACACTGATTTTTGTAGGGATTCTAATGGAGATTAAAGACCTAGGAGGGAAAAATTATTTTTAAAAAAAAAGTAAACTTTAATAATAGACTGGTTTATATAAACCTTCTCAATCCCTGAAAGTCACTTATGAAAAAGCATAAGCTTTTCAGCCCTAAATATTTCCCTAATCTGCTGTTTTAAGTGAAGCAGATAAGACAGATTTAATAATAAGTGTTTTAGCTTCAATTTATTTTTATTTCTTACAAGTAATGAAGTACACAGAAGACTTGAGTACTGAAAAAAATGTTTTCTTCAGTGACAGTAACAAAGAACCCCAAGTGGAAAAGCAAACTCAAGATGTCAGAACTACAATGAGTAGGTCAAAGCTCTCCAGTCAGAAATTTTCCTTCTAGTGCTCTTCTCTGCCTAAATTCTATATTTGAACACAGAAAGATTCTAATTAAAGACATAGTTCAAGCCACCTGAAAGCTTAGGAGACCCCCATGCCTAGTCTGTTCAAGACTTATCAGGAATTCCATAAACCTCACATATCCCTAGAAAGGTAGTCTTATCAGCCCCACCGATTACTATTGCCTTCATGAGTCACTGCCTTCAGAAGCAGCACAGACTGGTGGGGGAAACAGGTAAACAGAAAGCTTACAACACAAAGTGGCAAGCGCTACAATATAACACTGCTAGAGATTACTAACAATATCATAAAGCAGGGATGAACGCAAAGCTTAGGTAGAGGTACTGTCTGGGGAACTCTGACTGGCAGGGCCCTTCCAAGGTCAACTGTAATAGACGTTACTGAAAACCTGAAATGTACTCTGGCACTACAGACACACAGAAAAACAAGATCTAGTTAGTTCCATGACCCACAGAAGACAAATTCAGCATGTTTGGGACGAAGAGACTAATTTTCCTAGAGGAGGCAGGTTCATATCTGAAGGTGTGAAAGACTGAGTTTATAAATGAAATCAGACTACCAGTCTGAAAACAAAGGCTCGATCTCATGAAGAATGAAAAAAAAAAAAAAAAAAACTCAAAGGAAAGAATGATCCAAATGTCAGGGCAGCGTCGTGGGGTAAAGAAACTGAAGAAAGACGTTCCAGTTGAACAAAAATAAAGCTGAACGAGGTGAGTTTTTAACTCTACAATTAGGCCAACCGGTGTGACGCGAAAAAAACTGTGGGAACCATCACGCAGACGGCTTAAAAGCACCGAGTGTGGCACCAGGCCCTCGGGGCTCCACGTTCAGCTCCGCCGCTTTCCAGCTACGTAATTTGGGGAAAGCCGCTTGACAGCTCTTGGCCTCAGTCTCCCTACCTGTAAGATGGGGCGGCGAAGGACACGAGTACCAGCAGGGGCTTTTTCAAAACGCAGGGGTCAGCCCACCATTCCACCCATCCAAAACTTTCCTCCCGAAAATAAAAGCCACCCCTTCCGGGAGCCACAGGGATCTAGCGCCAGTCATTACCATCTTCTCCAAGAGGCCAACTCTCCCTGCAATCCCCACGGCACGCTCGCCTGCTCCTCCGAGCAGCCGCCACCGTCTCCTCCGGCCGCTGGGGCCTTCGCTGCCCCCCTCTCCCTTGCCCCTCACCAGGCAGCAGTTCCAGAGAGCCGAGGCCACCCTCTTCCACCCTCCTCCCCGCCCTCCGTCCCGACGGCGCCCAGGCAAGCCTGGGGAAAGCGTTCCCGAGTCCAGCGGGAGGGTCTCCGCCGTAATGGCCGCAGTTCCAGAAACGGCTCGCTTTCGCCTCGTTCGGGACCGCTCCCAAGTCCTGAAGCCCCGCCACGGAAGGTCTCTAGCACGTGCGCGGCCATCCTCGCCAGGAAAGTTCGACGGGGCACCCCCCCGAGGCGGCAACGCGGCGTCCCGGGCCCA
>NW_007248081.1:722437-722768 GCF_000164805.1 Carlito syrichta | reverse complement strand
GGGGAGGGCGCGCGGCCGTGTCAGTGCACGCTTCTCCCGCGACCCAGCGCCGACACCCCTGCGGGCGCCCACAGCGGCTCGCGGGCGCCCTGTGCCGGCGTTCCGGAAAACTGAGTGGCCGGCGGCGGCCCGAGTGCGCATGCGCAGCGGCGGCGCGGAGGACGCGGCGGCGCGATTAGGCGGCAGGGCCCCGCGCCGGCCAATCAGGGAGGAGCGGCGGAGGCCCCCCCCCCCCTCCCCGGGCCGGGAGACGCTCCCGGAAAGTTCTCCGCCCGCTCGGTCCGTCGCCTCTGCGGCGGCCCCGGCTGCGAGCTCGGGCGAGCCTGGGGGG
>NW_007248081.1:673965-722417 GCF_000164805.1 Carlito syrichta | reverse complement strand
AGCTGGGGCGAGCTTGGGTGGTGCGGAAGCCCGGTCGCCGCCGCTGCTCGTCCGAAGCCCTGGTCGCCAGCACGGACGGAGCCGCTCCGGGTGTTGCAGGAAGTCGGCGCTTCCCAGGGTCCCGGTTGGCACGAAAACTCCTGAATACGGTTTTCTCATGGGGGGGGGCGGGACTCCGTTTGGTCTTCCCGCAGGTCGTAGGCCGAGAGTCGGGATGCCTGCCTGAGAGCGAATGCGGTTGACACGTGTTCCCGAGCACATGGTTGAGATAATTCTGGATTGGGATTCCATCCTGTGTCCTGCCGCGTGCAGTGGTATACGATGTCTAGGTCCTGTGTATGACACGTGTGCTTCGTTTTATAGGCATAAAAAGGTCATGACATCCCGGAGCCGGGGAAAGAGTTGACATTTTAAAGGTAAAACAGGTGACTCGGACGTAAATTGCCCCCAATAGTTTGTTGTTAAATGGACTCCTTCTCAGACCAGTTACTTACATTTTGCAATTAGTGAACTCATTAACTATGAAAACAGTATGTTATCCCAGTCATCAGAATTTCTCACTGGCTAAATGTAAGGAGTTTTTACACGTTCGTTCTCACCTGATATAATAAGAATTTACCGTTGTATGGCGCTTACAAGAACTTTAGTAAAATGCTCAACAGCACACGAAATTTCCTTAGAGAATGGAGTTTCTGCTAGAAATTTGGGGTGGTGTAAGCATCAAAAAGAATAATGACAATAATCGGTGTAACACGTTGCATTTTTTTTTTAAATTGCATGAGTTCGGAGTGCCACTAAAAAATAAAACAGGGAGCCGGGCTCGGTGGCTCAGCCTGTAATCCTCCTCCCAAAGGAGGAGGCTGAGGTGAGTGGATTTGCCTGAGCCCGTGGGTTCGAGATCCACCTGGGCAACTTGGTGAGACCTCATCTCTACAATAAATCAAAAAATGAGCCGGGCATGGTAGCGCGCGCCTGTAGTTCCAGCTACTTGGAAGGCTGAGGCGGAAGGATCGCCGGAGCCCAGCAGGTCGAGGCTGCAGTGGCTGGGAGTGGCCACTGCACTCCAGTCTGGGTGACAGAGTGAGACTCCAACTCGGAAACAAACAAAAAGAAATAAAAGAAGGACTTTGCAGCAACTTGGATGGATTTAGAGACTCCAACTCAAGAATAAAATAAAATAAATAAATAAAACAGGGAGTGTGAAGCCTCTTCTTTCAGAGGAATGCCAGATAACAAATGATAGAATTAGAAAAATCACAATTTTCCAAATCAATCGCAATTGATTCAGGCAAAGAGTATCAGGATACTAAAAGCCACAGGGTGAAGATTATAGGAGTACAAAATCTTCACATGGTATCAAATTTTCAGGCCATACCTTGCTTATTACAAAAGGGAAAATGTACTTTTACCATAAAAAAAAATTACTGCCTTAAACAAGTGATGAGAGCTAGATTCACTAATAATCACTAATTAATGGGACAGTCAGATGTCATGTGCTTACTGATGTGATGCAATTAGACATACACATCTTTTAAGAAATATTCTCGCTAAAATTGTTTAACCTGAACTTAACTAAGCCTCTAAACAGTGTGTCCCAGCCAGGGGCTAGAAAATAACACCTCACCACCTGCTCCCCCCAAAAACCCCAACCCCCACCCCAGCACATTTAGCCATGTCTGGAGACATCAGCAGCATCCACAGTTCACAGGACAGCCCTGCATTCCCAACAAAGAATTATCTGGCCCAAAAGGTCAATAGTACCAAGATTGAAAAACCTTGGTTTAGATGTAAGCAGAAATTTAAAGATCATATAGAGGATATTGGAACAAGCTAAACATGAAGACACAGGCAGATAAATCTAGAATGTGGCATATTTACAAGAAACCTGGCCCAGACTGTTAAATGAGCCAATGTACTATAGTTTAAAAAAAAAGCTTCCAGATTAAATGGATATAAGAGACATGATACCAAAATGCAGTCCTGGATATAAAAAAATGTTTTCTGTTGTCGATTGCAGAAATTAGAATATGGACTGAATATTAGTATAGTGGGATTACAGCTTTCTTAAATGTGATGATAATGTTGTCCTTAAACTTGGAAATTTTTTTTCAAAGCAGTTATGGATAGAGTTGGGTCTACAACTTATTTGCAAATGATTCAGGGAAATATATTTATATATAATAAATATACAGACATATGTATATGTATGTGCTTCAAAGTGGGCAAGCCTATGCAAATCTACCCCCAAAGTCTAAGGAAGCTGAGAGGCTGAAGCAAGAGGTTGGTATATTCAATTTCTTAAAAAGAAACATTTAATAGGGACTCATGGACAGAACTAGGTCTTTGTCTTGAGTGGCATCAAGGCAAGGTGGTCTATGTGCCATTACCCCCAGACCCAGGGGCTATGTAGCATAGGGGAAGGGTTGATTCAGAAAGGCTATGCAAGACAATTGAAGTATAGTGATCAAGGTTGTCTAAGGGCAAGATTTATGGTAAGTGTCTGCTCTTACACGAGGAACAATAGATAAATCTTTTAGAGTCCTTCCCAGAACTGGGTTCATCAGAAGTCAACATGGTGGATTAGCAGCCAAGATGGAGTTGCTTTAGCCTTCACAGTATGAAAGAAAGGAGGTAATGTGGCAAAATATTAAAAATAGGTAAGTCAACTGGAAAGTCCAGGTGCTCATTATATATATATATATATATATATATATATATATATATATATATTTTTTTTTTTTTTTTTTTTTTTTAAACTTCTCTGGGTTTGAAATTCTTCACGATAAAAAGTTAAGGAAGAAGTCTGGATTATGCTAATTTTTTTCACATCAAAAATTTTAAATTGAATTTAAGTTATGTGTAAATAAGCCAGTGCCATAGAAAATGGCAACAGCTGACTAGATTAAAAAATGGATTTTTCACTGCATTTCTAACTGATAAATCACAGATTTACAGAAAGTGTAAAGTCTACAACGAGCTGAAGTTGTAGGGGATATCCTAAGGATGACAAAAACACTTTGTTGGGTACAGGAAAACAAACATGGGAATTAAATCTACTTGAAGTCTAATAAAAATTAACAGAAGAATGAGAGACTGAGAATCCATTCACCTCTATTTTGCTTTTGTCATTTCAGCAAAGGAAAAGTTTCTCAGACTGAAAAGCATAGAAGAATACGGATAAGTAGGAATAGAGGTTATAATAAAAAGTAAGACTATAAGTGTAACTAGCCCCTCTGAGACAGATTACATCTTGTAACTTGAAGCTATTTGCAACCCAAGGAATAATACTAAAATAACCTGTGAATGACTTAGATAAGCCAATGTCAGGGAGCCCTATTATATTTGAAATCATCTGAAGAGGCTGTAATTTAAAAGAATGCTACTTGCAACCACTTATAAAATGAAACATCACAATTTAATGTATCTCCTAGATACATTTCAATTTCCCGTGTTCACTTTTATTTAAATAAAAATCACTCAGACACTTTTCAACAACTTTGCTACATGTCTTTTCGTAAGTATGCACAAGAGGAATTCTCTTTTGCTTTCACATCACAAGATAAGGCTGTATATTTTTTAGTTCTTTTATTTAATTCATTTCAAGCGCTAAATTTTGCCATATTTCCTTAGAGTCACTGAACTTACCCTTTAAGCTATTTAGGAAGGAAACCATATCTATTTTGTGTTTACATTTTGATCTGGATCAGTGCACAGGCTGATCAGCTTTTAAAGAGAAGTTGGAAAATGACCCCAAAAAACTTTGCTAACTTCTGCTATAATTTTTATAGTTAATGAAATTTACAAGGTTACTTCCTGTATTTTCTCACCTTCCTCAAAATTATCATAGTCTAAATATTTTATAAATCATGTATTGTCTTTAAAGCTTGCCACTAACACCTGACAATGTGCAGCCCTCTCTTCAGACCTCCACAAGAGTTCAACCACTGTCATTTAACCCTGCTCTTTGGTACTTAGCTGCTTTTCAGCATACTGGTAAGACTCTTATCTAACTGATTGAATTTTAGAACTAACATTTCCTAAGAAACTATGTAAAAGAAAAAAACATGCTTTATTCTTCACCTTTCTTCAACTAATGTTGGCTCCTCCCTTTAGAGTGGTCAATTAAATAATGAAATTCAAGGTTAAAAGCATGTTATTTCTTTTTATAGACTATTTCTTCCAGTTGCCGCTTTTCTTGAAGTGTTGGGAAGTTTTAACCAAAAGATATATCTGTAATGGGATCTTATTGATGAGTAACTTTCTGCTAAACTGGCAATTGGTAGAGACAGAATTCCAGAATATTCTGACTCCAAAACACCTACATTTATTTCCTATATTCATAAGAAACTGAAAGTATACTGGAATCATTGGCAAAGAGAAGAAAATGAAATTAATGTGCTGATTTTAAATGTAAATCTATAAAGTGGTAAGATCTGTCAACTATGAAGCAGAGATTTGGACTGTAAACAGGTAATGGCCTGTTTGGAGATACTGATTTCAAAAGTCATCTTATAAGACATTGCTAAAGCCTTAAAAATGAACAGGCTTCTGAGGAATAGTGAAAAAACTGAGAAGAGGCTCAAAGACTGAGCCTAAGGAAAAACCATAATAAACAGCAGGAGGAAGAAAAAGCTTCAAAGTAGTGAGATTTCAAGAACTATGATCCTGGAAGGACAAGTTGTACAGATAGTTTGTTAAAACAAATAAACCAAATTGTTAGTTAAAATATAATTTCTTAGCAGCTTGTAGACAAAGCCTAAATAAAACAACAATTTCTACATACAGTCCAGCCTCTCCCTCAACCCATCCTGTACGTTAATATTCACATTGTCATCATCATTATAGCAACAAAATTTGTTGAATGTGCTACATTTTTTCTGAATAAAAATGAGGAAATAGTATGATAGAGGTAAATTTATCTTTTCAAGGTAGCCATGTCATAAAGTGACAAAGCTGGGATTTAAATCCATGTGTAGCACCTCAGAGCCAGGGATGAGTTATTTCTTTTCCTCTCTCCATTTCTGTAACTTTTCCGGTATTGCTGATCTAAGCAATGCCTTCCAAGTGATTATCCACACATATACAGTAGACTTTTTCTCTCTCTCTTTTTTTAATGTCCATTCACCAGCTCTCAGAGCACTAGCTGTCATCCCATACTTCGATGGAATGTTTGTAGGCCAGAAAAGCTGAACTGACCCTGCTCTCACAGTTCAACTCTCTTTCACTGACTTTCCAGGGCTAAAATTATGAGACCTCTGAATTACCAGGAGTCATTTCTGCTAATTTTTTCTATAAAGGACTAAAGTAAAATCTTCTAAGCTCAGAGGAAGTTAAGCAGGTTTACACTCACTTTTATGCCTAAAATGTTCAGTAATAAATAAAAGGTGTTATTACTTTTCAAAGCTTGTTTTTTTACCTCTCTGCTCATTCAGAACTATCCAGCTAACATCTCTGCTCCACTTCTTGAGAAAGACCTTTAGAAACAAGTCAGGTCATGTAGAGGAGTATCATGTAAGCTGGGATTAAGGAGGTGTTGGGTGGAGGTGGCTTTATCCAGTTAGTACTACTTTTTTTTTTAACTTGGCTCATAACTCTCCTATGACATAAATTAAATAATAAGAGTTCTTACCATGAGATTCACACCTTTTTATGTATTCGCTCATGCAAAGCTTAACAACAAAGCTATTAGGGATAGGATGTGTGTGTGTATATGCATGCATGCCTAAAATCCTCATTTTCGGGACAAGGAAACTAAGATTTGCATGTTGGTCAATGGTAGAGCTTGGATTGGGCCTAAACTTCGGATAACATGTTATCCATCTAGATACTCAGCCCTGTCTCCACTTTCACATACTGTCCCAATTGTACTTTAGTGATTTTTGCAAACTTCCAAAGCCATCCTCGTTTTAGATGGCATGAGGAAACTTGAAAGTTAGAGGAGGTTAGGATTCTGGGAACAGTAAAGAAGAATAAGACCGTAAACAGGACAAACAGGACATCCATATTGAAGAAGCTGAGGATTTTCAAATTTTAGCAAATCTGTAAGAATGACTTCAAATAGATACTTCAGTAAATGTTTTTAATAGGGTGGTAGATATAATTTTATAAGGCTTCTGCTTGTCTCAGTTTTTTCTTTAGACAAAATTTCTCCATGATTCCTTCAAACATCCTTCAAAATTCTAAGAAGTCAAATAAAAGCAGTGCTAATTAAATGTTAACTATAGATAATTTATTAGTATGGTCCAAATTTTCACAGGCCTTGTCTGCCTGCAGGTTCAAATGAGGATATATTAGCATTGATGCTCAAATGTTATTGTCACTCTCCACCACATAACTAGAGGACCTAAGCATCTACCCACTCACCCCTTTGGACAATAACCCATCATAGTTTTGCAAGGTTTCCTCAGGAACTGTGTAACCATGGACAAAAGTACTCCACTCTCTTTCACTGCCCACAACCCACAGAAAAGTAACTAAATGTTATTGCTGCAGTGACTTCTTGGAAAAGTCTGTTCCTCTTCCTAGAGGACTGTCTACTGCTGCCCCCAAGCCTGCACAACCTTAATATGTCAAGCAGCAATCAATGTGTTTCCTCTGCTGTGTTCTGTGCATAAGATGGGGACCACCCTCTTCAAATCCCAGCTGCACTTGGGTCACCTGGGACCCAAACCAGCTCTGCTTACCCTGATCTCACAAGTTCCTTTGGGGAACAACTTTTGCTTCAGCCCTTGGGTTCCCTGCAGATCAACAAGAAACTGCATGGTAAGGGTGAGGAACAGACCCTACACTGTCTTTTCCACTCTTCTCTCTTGCTAAAAATATCCTGTGCATCCGGCTTATACAAGTAGATGTCAGGGAGATCACAAGCCAGACCTTATCAGACATACCTACATTTTGTAAATCTCAGCAGAGAAACATCCTCTCCAATGTTAGTTTTAATAGTTCAGATTTCTCATATCTAGGAATTGTATTTTCATGCAGATGAATAGTTTAAATACATTACGCCCCTTTTCTAATCAATGAACAAACTTAGAAACATTTAGTAGGATATTTATAAAGTAAACTACTATAGAATTGAGATCCAGTAACCTGGGTTCAAATCTTGACATTGGAGTAACCAGTTGAATGCCCCATTCAGATAATGTACTTCTCTGGAACTTTTTTTTTTTAATCAAGAGGGTTAAGTTCCATGAAAAGTTGGATTATAAAATCTTCTAGGTCCTTCTATTTTCCATGATACACATGTAATTGTACTATTTCAAATTATTGATAAGTTAGCAAATTATATTTTCCCACAATGGCTGTACCAATATATATCTCATCTCTTGCTCTTCTTAAGTGTGACATTCACATACTTCCAATGAGAGGTGGAGATTATATCTCTTCCTTTTGGATCTTTGTGACTTTGACAGTTAGAATGTAACAGAAGTAAGGCTGCTTGATTTCTGAGGCTAGATCACAAAAGGCAAAACAGCTTCTGTGTAGTGTCAGTCTTTCCTCTCTCTCGCTCGCTCTCTCTCTCTCTACCCCCCCCATCTCTCTCTCTCTCTCACTTACCTTTTTACAAATAGAGATGGGGTCTCACTATGCTGCCCAGGCTAGTATTGAACTCCTGGCTTCAAGTAATCCTCCCACCTCAGCCTTCCAATGTGCTGGAATTACAGGTATGAGCCACTGCACCCGGCCATAAAATACACTTTTTTAAAAATTAAAAGGCTAAACAAACCCTTCTATCTTATTTGATCACTTTTTCTTTACACTTGTTACCTTCAGCAAAGTAAAAAAAAAAATGGACATTAGTTATTGTGAGAGGAGAGCTCAAAGAAATATTTTGGAATAGTGACTGACATTCCTCTTTTAAAAAGACATCTTAACAATAAATATATTGATAATTTTATAGAATTAAACCTTAGAAATGGAAGGCAGTTTGGAGTTCAATTTTAATCATTTTAAAAACAAGTTTTTCAAACTGCCATCATCAAAACATTTCTCTCTCAGCACAAGGTAATGGAGTGGGTCTTCATTATCTTGTGGTAGTTTTTCCTCTGTACTAATCAGACAGTGCAGGGCATTTCTGGGACCAGCACTAGGAAATGGAACATCTTAAAGTAATAATTATTTTTCCCAAGGGACAATGATGTATCTGAGAGTTGCATTACTGATCCACAACTTGGCATAGAATAAATCAGGATATATCCAATAATACTCCATACAAGCAAATATTGAGGCATAGTGCAGACCAAGGGAAATATTACAAATAAGGGCCCCAGCAAGAGTGCAGGCATTCTTAGTACTGTGTCACATAGGCAAGCCAGATATGTTAGCTTCTTATGTCCCAGGTTCAGGTTACTTTGGGTGCCTAACAGATTTCCCAAAACTTAATGGCTTAAAACAGAGATAATCATTTATTCTGTCTCATTGTTCCTGTGGATCAGGAGATCAGGCGGGGCACACAGATTCAGCTTTTCTCTGCCGCACTACATTTGAAGCCTCAGCTGGAAGACTCAAAGGCTGAAGGTTGAATGAATCATCTAAAGGCTCACTCGAATGTCTGGCAGTTGATGGTGATTTTAGGTTGGGGCCTAACTGGAGCTGTTGGCTGTAGTACATGCAGTGACCTCTCTGTGTCATCTGAGCTTTCCCACAACATAGTGATTAGGGTCTAAGGACAAAGCATCAAGCTAGCTAGCTAGGTGATAGATTGACAGAGATAGGGACAGACAAAGGGAGAGAGAGGAAGGTGGGGGAGGGAGAGAGAAGAAAAGAGAAGGAGAGGGGAGGGGGAGAGAGAGGAAGGGAGAGGAGTAGGAAAGAGAGAAAGGAAAAAGAAATATATATATAATATATATATTTTATGCCAGACTTTGATTTGTTACAGAAATTCATCTAGGTCTTATGGCTAGTATTTGAGTAAGACATCTATTGCCCCCAATCAGTCTCTATTATGCAAAAATAAAAAAGTTAATATAGTAATATTATATACATACAAAGATGGGGATATATGTTTGATTTTATGCACTATGATTAGTGCTGATTAGTATCAGACAGATATTATTACTACTTATAAATAGTATAAATATGTGTTGCAAAGATTAGTATTACTGAAATGCTTGGAGTAGAAATTCTACCTACATCGAGTTCAAAGCAGCAATTCAACTGCTTATCGGTCATCAACAAATAGAACAGATGCAGTATTTTGTTGACAGATAATATTCAGTGGTATATTGGATCTTGAACTAGAAACACTGGTGAATATTAAAGTCATAAATAATTCAATCCTTTGTAGCATCAGTGGATGACCTCAAAATAACCCTGTTCAATCTAAAGCCACCAGTAATAGCCCAGGTTCACCAAGTTCACATCATACCCTGCCATATATAGTAACACACTGTAATATAGAGTTTCAACAAAGAAAATACAGTTAGCATAATAATGAGGCATTAGCTGAAATGCACATGGAGTTGTTGACCTGCAACAAAAAATCCACAGAAAAGATGTGTTCTGAAGGATGCTGACAAAGTAATTAAAATAACCAGAGAAATAGACCTAGCTAAAAACTTAGCAAGTCATAAGTTCTGTCTTAGTCACTTAACCTCTAACTTATGCTCTCTGATCCTCACAGACTATTTTAATATTCAGTTATTCAATAGAATAAATTCATACCATTGCCATATTTTAATTCCAGTGCTCCTGCACGAGCACCTCTACCCCAACACCGAACTCTGCGTGATTTCCATATTGTGCTAATGTCTTTTACTTTTGGTGGCTTTTTACTTGCTATGCCCTTAGCCTTGAATGCCCCCCTTCTCCTTCCTGCCTCAGATGTCACTTCTGTGAACCTTTGCCTGGTTTCCCAGGCACAATTGCTGCCTCCTGCCTTTATACTCACGTGCCATTTTGTATATCTGTTTCCCAAAGCTCTCACTATACTACATTGATATCACTTATGTATTTACACATTCACTTTTGAAGTGCGAGGTGCTTAAAGGACCAATATTTCACACTTTTACTGCCCAGCACAGTCACAGAGCTTGGAAGTTAGACACCCAAGTTTAAATTCTGGCTCTACCTTTTAATGGCAGCGGGATATCAGAAAAGCTATTCAGCTTCTCTAAACCCTTGTTATCTTCTCATGGGTCATCTGGGTAGGATCACTTTGAGGATTAAATAAGACAAAGTACATGTACAGTGCCTGTTACACAGCAAATACTCAATAAACATTAGTTACTGAGTGTAATCAGTGTGTCATCATCTGACTAACTTGAAATGCTTACTCTAGGTTAAATCTGACTGATAGCATTCATCCTTTCTAGATTAAGAAAACTTCATGTGCTTGTGAATGTTATCCATCATGGGAAGCAATTGATGTAATTTATAAGTATTATGATGATGGTGATCATTTTGTGGGTTTGAGAATGTCCTGAGACAGATAAGGGTATTGGCTCAGATAACATCTCTAGAGGACATTCTCAAACCCACAAAATGATCACCATCATCATAATACTTATAAATTACATCAAATGTATTCCCTCTCCATTAATATGGGAGTGTATGTAAATTAAGTGCATTAAAATTAATATGTTAACTTTTAAATATGAAAATGGATACATTATTACCATTGTAGCAAATATTATTTTATTATATATAAAATATTCAAAATATATCTATCATTTAATATCTTTGGAGATGTTAATTAAAAGTAAAGAAATTAGAACTTTGGACGAGGCAAAGTGGGGCCCAAAAGGAGGCCCAAACTTTACCTGTATGATGACCACTTATTTACCTACTCCTGAATTGTACATCACATCTTTAAAATAAAAATGAAGGGCAACCCCTTCGGGTCGCCTCCCACTGGAGCTTTTTTATTCTCTCAATAAATCCTGCTTTAAAAAAAATTAAATAAAAATTTTTTAAAAAGAAATTAGAACTATGGAAGAATAGTTTTCTATTGTATTTTCTTACAAAATAGCTCTGACACTATGCTTAGCCATATACTAAATAATGTGAAAGTCAATATTCCAAAACTTGTGTCTATAGGCTTACATGAAACATAATCACACAGCAAAGGCCACAATCAAGGAGGGCAAGTGACCTCAGCACAGAAACTGAGCTCCCACAACAGTGCCAGGAGCTCAAATCATTTTGCATTTTTCAGTACCAAATTTGCTCTGAGGAAGAATTTATGCTGTGGATAATTGACTGGATATAAATTAATCGTATCTACGGCCCTGGACAGCAATAATAATGAGCTCCCAACCTCCAGAAGCCATAGTACTGCATGCAGGACAGTGGCTGAATGAAGGGGAAACCTTGTGTGAAGTTTGAAGTTCTTCCTGGGGCAATTGGAGAGCGTTCTGGAACAAAGCAAAAGTGAACCCTTGCTCTCCTATACATGCCAACCTCTTTGTTTTATAAAGACGGAGATCTTTTCCTCTTCCTACACAAAAATGCAAAGAAACATTCAGGACACCACCTACTGCTTAAAAACAACATGCTGGAAGGTAGAAGGTAGAAGCAGAACTGAATAGCAACACTGTCCAGCACTTCCATCCATGGTCGCTTCTCTTCATTGCTTCCTGTACTTTAGCTCTTTTCAAAAACAAGCAGGCAAATACTAGTATAGTATTACCTTGAAAGCTACACTCTATCTACAAAGGGAGGAGATTTCATCCTTAATATGTATAAACTGTAAGGCTTTTACAATTCAAGGCACTTAGAAAAGCCTAAGTAAATGTATTCATTCTCAGATGTAGATCTTCCTGCAGATGATAGCTTTAAAATTGGTTATTCTGACTTTAACAAAGTGAATAGTATTAATAAGTGTAATTAAATATAATGGATAAAAATGTAAATAGATTCATAATGGCTTGAATGTGTGTTGTTCATTAGACTTCAAACTACTTTTTAGGTATATGTTTTTTTTCTTATTGCAATTTTCCACAGGTATTTCTAAATCTTCATTTTATTAATTAAAAAACTTAAAATACATGAATACAGTTTCATATATATATAGTTAGTTGGTTAGTTAGATAACTCTCTTGGTAATTTTGAATGAGTTAAAATTACCTTAGCAATCCTTAGCAATTCTAGTCACTAAATATATTAGTTGTCATAAATTCTCAACAAATGGCCCTCGATGTGATCCTTGTTATACTATTGATTAATTGCAAAAAGTGAATTTTTTCAAATTCATCTTTTTAATACCTATAGGTGTCATCAGGTGATAATAAGTAAGGGGTAGAAATAATATTGGAAGCCCTTCTTCATACCAAAACTCTGTCAAAGACTTATTTCTCCAATTTCCTTCCCCTATTCTCACTTAAACCTATTCCATTTTGCCCCTATTACTCCATAGAAACTGCTCAAGGTCATCAAGACCTGCAAATTGCCAAATCCACTACACAATTTTTCTTACCCTTTTTGGCCAATCAGTCTTGACAATGGGTGCAGTTGAGAACTTCCTCCACCCTGATTCACATTCTCATTTGGCTTGCTGGACCTTGTGGTTTCTTGATTTTTTTTAAGATTTAAAAAATATGCCTATTCTCAGAAAGGCATTCTTTCTCGATGCCCTATAATCAGATGCCAATGATCCAAAGCTTTGTAATATTACAAAAATAAAATTATCTGTACTGCCGGGCTCGGTGGCTCAGCCTGTAATCCCACGCCTTTGGGAGGCTGAGGTGAGTGGATTGCCTAAGCCCGTGGATTCGAGACCCACCTGGGCAGCGAGACCTCATCTCTACAATAAATCAAAAAATCAGCCGGGCATGGTAGCGCATGCCTGTAATTCCAGCTACTTGGAAAGCTGAGGCGGAAGGATCACCGGGGCGCAGCAGGTCGAGGCTGCGGTGGCCGAGAGCGGCCACTGCACTCCAGTCTGGGCGACAGAGTGAAACTCCAACTCAAAAAAAAAAAATTATGTGTACTAAGCTAGAGAAATATAAACAAAGTAGAGGTGGGAAACCTAGCACAAGATGAAATTGGCACTTAAAAGAAGTCTGATGGTCAGGGTCCTTCCCAGCATCTCTTGAATTTTCTTCTTGCAAAGGGGAATAATTTTTTTAATTGCTAATATTCATTGGGCATGCAGCTTGAAGGTCAAAAGTTGACTGACTATTGCCTCTTCATGGGCAGACCATATGTTCACTGTGCTGTGAGACAAAGGCCAAGATAAAGGCCCTGAAACTGAAGTCTAGGCGAATAAAGAACCAAAGGTAGTTGCTAAGAAGTACAAATCTCCTGCCCAGATTCTAAGTTGAGAGAGTCTAACTTAATAACAGCAACAAATTTAGTGATTAACCCGTGGAATTACAGGCTGCAAAGAAATATCAAGATTAGTAAACAGAAGTTGGTAATGACTCAATCCTTAAGTCCCAAGTAATCCCTAAACCTCCTCTCAAATATGTCCTGATAAACAGTAAAACTGGCTATGGGAGGGGAACTTTGATTCATAGCATTTGCTGACTTCTGTGGTATAAATACTCCTAAATGGCCATTTCAAGCTCCCAATGTGTCACTGAATACAGAGTTGGGAAGGGATGTATGCCACCATCTCCCGCGCTGCTGCTCCTACACACCAACAGACAGTGGGCTGCTGAAGATGCACCACAAGGGGCTTCCTCCCTAGTGCTTGTTATCTATGGAGGATACTGGACTTGGGAAATCTTTCCAGAGGGAAGACCACAGGCAGCCAAAATGGCTGTCCAAGAATTTTTCTTCACTGCCCAAGCAAAAAGTTCCTTATTTGCAAGATATGGTTTATAGTATTGAGTCAGCGACTACTTTAAGTTGTTTCCCAATCTATCCTCTTCTCTATAAGAATTCTAAATTAATATTAGCTTATTTCAATCTACAATTGCATTTTTAGTATATTGAAAGTGGTTTAACCTATCATTTATCCATAGGCTCTCAGACTATGAGAATTATATCCAGACCTATTTGAAAATATGCATGACCCAGATATCAGTATCATAGATTTGGAGTTAGATACAGTAACTGGACCAAATACTAAGTTATCTCCCTTGAGGAGGTGCGTGAGACACAATGGAAGTGTGTCATTATTAAGGTATGGTTGGAAGTTTATATATGTGAAGAAAGATGTGTATTGATGTAATATGTCCTATTTTTGTCATGACGTATAGAAATATTTTGGAACAAGCTGACCTTTTGGTGTCCTTCAAATCAAAATTGCTCTGGAAACTACCACTCTGCTAATCGAAGGGCAGACATCAAGTGATTTTCTCTCAGTCACTACCCTCTTTTGCTAACATTGTATTTGGATTTCTCTTGGGTTTCTATTTCTCTCCAACTCTCATCCACCTGGTTCAGGGACAGTTTCATCTGTTGTTTCATGAGGTGAAGCATATGACTCATGCCTGACCAGATTACTGATTTCCCCCAGAGAGTGATTTGATCTGGGATGGGCAGGTGACCTCAGTTTAATATAGTAAGAATAAAATCTAGGACTTCTGTGGTGTTATCAGTAAGAGACATTTTTCTCTTTTTCTGTGAATTTGAATCTTGGATGACATATGCCTGGAGACACCAAAGGCTACCACATGAGGCTATAAAATGATGTCCCACAATGGAAAGCGTAGTTGAAAAAGATAAATTGATTTATTTTAGCCCCTGAATCAAACCAAGCCTGAAGAAATTAGGTTGCATAGGCCAATAAGTTCTTCAGCCTGTTTGAATTGGATTTTCTACCTCTTACAGCTATTTTAAGTAGTTCTCTTAGTGTATTTCAAATTGAAGAGAAAAAAATTTACACTAGATTATAGATTTTATATTTACTATGCATGCTTCATCAGATTCCCTTAACCACAATTTACTTCTTTAATTAAATGGAATGCTACCATTTCAAAAAAAATCAAATAACATTTAGGAAAGATAGAATACTGAATACTCTATTCCCTAACCAATACCTTTTCAAAAACTACAGAAAATTAATGCATAAAACAAACACTGGCATATTTTATGTTTACCAAGTTAAATGAAAAATTGAGATTTCCACAGTAGCTGATTTCTGTGACATTGCCCATCCTAGTCATCTATGATCAAATCAAGATCTTGTCTCTGTTGTGTTCCATTCAATTTCATTGACCCTCAGACCTGTCAGATTTTTTGTCTCTACAGAAATCAAGATGATAAATAGCTCATATAATTAAATAATTTATATTATCATAATAGGAGAAGGACATGCTTCACTAAAATATCCCATTTTTGTCATGACATATAGAAATATTTTGGAACAAGCTGACCTTTGGGTGTCCTTCAAATCAAAATTGCTCTGGAAACTACCACTCTGCCAAATTATTTCAACAGTGCCAGTTAGACCTCTTTTTGAGCCATAAATTAAGTAAATATGTCTTGAAAGAGCATGAGATTTTGAACATGACAAACCTTTACTTACATTCAAGATGATTAAGTATCATCTGATACAGATAAATCGAAAGTCACATAAATTATCTGTTCCTTGCAGTTTAATGATTTAAATAATAATGTATTTGATCTTCTGTTGAGCAAAGATGCTACATTTTCTTTTTCTCATTTCTTAAACAATATGTTTTTGTTTTTTTTTTACATAACATCTTTTCATTCTTACATTCATAAGGAATGCTTTATTCCCTCTACTACAGGAGAGTCAGGTACAGTCTTTTCTTAGATAGTTGTTATTGCTAGATGTCCCAGCGTAGGAATAACTTTCAGGAATCTTCCTACACCATACTGTGCAGATCCACCCAACATCTTAACACAAGAACATCAGTTACAAATAGGTTAATCTTGAAATATCCTGAAACCACCTACATCAAATTAATATTGGGCCATGAGGTAAAAACTGTAGAAGAGACCTGAGCTCTGGAAAGGTACAGTTATGGTTAGAAATTAACAAATCTGTTGTTTCTAAGTTTGCTCTTACTTCAATAGAGAGCAATTAATTATCTTCATGTCCTGATCCCTGGAGAGGGAGGAAGCTGCCCGTGACGCTGGTAAACATATTTTCCTTAAACCATGAGCCTAAGATCACTCATACCTATTTGATGGCATCCTAAAGTTCTATCATTGGCCAGCCAAAGGGCCTGAGCAGCTCTAATCCCCAAGGAGCTCACCTCCCACATACTTCTATAATGGCTTACTGCCCAGGGTTCAGAAGCCCACAGTTGTAGGGCTAATTTTATAAATAACTTCTCTATTATAAAACTTAATAATGATGTTTGAGATGCTTTTCAGACTTTGCCTTCTAATGTACCTGAGGCCCCACCCAGACTTGAAACACATACCAAGTAACTGACTTTACCTATCCTGTGACTCTCTCCCAGAAACTGGCACAGCAGCACAAAGACAGTTTCAACATCTATTTCATCACAAGCCAATCAGCAGCACCCATTTCCTAGCTCCCTGCTTGCCAGATTATTCCTTAAAAATCCCCAGCCTGGCTGGGTGCAGTGGTTCAGTTTATAATCCCAGCACTTTGGGAGGCCGAGGAGACAACTTGGTGAGACCTCATCTGGACAACTTGGTGAGACCTCATCTCTACAATAAATCACAAAAACTAGCCAGGCTTGGTGGCGTGCATCTGTAGTTCCAGCTACTTGGAAGGCTGAGGCAGAAGGATCGCCTAAGCCCAGAAGGTTGAGGTTGTAGTGGCCGTGAGCGTGCCACTGCACTCCAGCCTGGGCAACAAGAGTGAGACTCCAACTCAAAAAAAAAAGCCCCAGGGCTCAATGGCTCAGCCTGTAATCCCGCGCCTTTGGGAGGCTGAGGTGAGTGGATTGCCTGAGCCCGCGGGTTCGAGACCCGCCTGGGCAGCGAGACCTCATCTCTACAATAAATCAAAAAATCAGCCGGGTGTGGTAGCGCATGACTGTAATCCCAGCTACTTGGAAGGCTGAGGCGGAAGGATCGCCGGAGCCCAGCAAGTCGAGGCTGCGGTGGCCGGGAGCAGCCACTGCACTCCAATCTGGACTACAGAGTGAGACTCTAACTAAAAAAAAAAAAAAAGCCAAAACAAATAAACAAAAAACTCTAGCCTAAGACTCTAGGGGAAACAGATTTGAGAAATATCTCCTGTCCTCCTTGCTTAATTGCTTTGCAATACTAAACTCTTTCTCTATGGCCACAACTGCTGGCAGGGCAGTGTATTGGTTTTTCTGGGCAGTGGGCATAAGAATCTGATTAGGCAGTAACAATCCTACAGTTCATGTATGAGAGAAATTTTATAGAGGTATCCCAAATTTAGCAGCAATATTAAAATTATATATGTACATTATCAACAATGAATTGTGAAGCTGAAACTTTTCTACACTACTTATTGTAATAAACAAGTTTAAATCAACTATGCTAGAAGAAAGACTTGATTATCTTTTTATTTTCCGGATAAAAAATTACATTCTGAAATTATTTCCATATGAATAGACAATTAATATGTAGATTAAAAGTGTAAGAAAAAATTAGTATATGGATGTATGAGAAAGTTCATTAATCAAAAGCATTTTGCTAATTTTCTGGATTTTATTATTTGTATAGTATTTTTTAGTCTTTGAAGATTTGTAATTTGTTGTGATTTTCACTTTCTAAATAACTAGTCACTTTCTTGCCAAATATTATATGCATAATTTTTTATTGTTTTTCTTAAAGAACCCATTTTCAAAATTGTATGGTCTTAAGGACACACAAAACTTAGATCCACACATGACTTCAAAACAAATATCAATACAGTTCTATCTATCATCCAGAAGTTTCCAAATATCTAGATGATTTGCTGATTTTTTTTAATCTCATAGAAATGTTTAGCATCAGAAAACCACAATCAATGAATGGCATTCTAGGAGCAGACACATGAGAATCTGATTTACAGCCTCTGCCAGTTCTCCAGGCAGTGAAACCTCATTTGTTTGAGGGTTCAATCTCACTAAAAATTAAAGAAAGTTTCAGTTTACTCTTATTATGGAAAATCATTTCTGGCTCCTTGCCTCCTTATCATATGGTTCTTCTCATCTAAACACAGCAAGTTCTTCCTTTACATTTTTATTCAGTATCTTTCAGCTAAACATAAAACAGTCACTATCAATTTCCCACCAGTTCTGAACATTTCTAAGTTGAAATTATTTTAGAGTAGTTATTCATGGGGCTTGCAAGTTAAAATGAAAAAGCACTGAAAATCAATTTCATTATAAGCTTTGAAGTAAAGGGATGTTGCATCAAAAAACTTTACTGATTGGTAGGTGGTATTTACTTATTTTATTCTGGAATGCTACAGCACAGCAGCTTTTAAGCCACTGAAAAACCCAGCTGGTGATTTTCTGAATACATTCCCTGTACATAATCAGGGAAGTCTCAGCTTGACTGGGTGTTTGCACAGAATTCACTGAAAAGAATACGTCTGTATTATTTCATGGCAGTGACTTCATTTATAACATTATGCACTTTCCTTCTCATAGTGGCTGCTTCAGTTAACGATCCTGTTCCATGGCAGGTTGGATTTTTCCCTGGTGAGTATCAAAATAGTGAGACTAACAAACGATTCTCAAAACCCTGAGGACAGTTCAAAAATCAAAGTTTGCAGTATTTAATGGGCCAAAAACCTAAGGTTTTAAAGTCATGCATACACAGACAATGTGATGTAGAAAACAGCAATTGACACTCAGAAACTGTAATACCCCAAAGTGTTCGTGGCATACTAACATCGATAGAACCAGAACTTTTTCCTAACCCTATTCACTCCACAGTGAAAACAGTCAAGGACAAAATGGAGTCCCAAGTGCACTAGATTTAGGTCTTGAGAGTAGGGAAGGACGTCTTAGTGGAAATTGCAAAGATAGTCAATAGAATTCTGAGTTCGTCAAGCCTTCTCCTTTCCAAAGTTACAGAGCTAGCTTTTTTCACTCTCTTCCACTCACTGTCACTAGCTGTCAATACAGAGCCTGAGGGCATTTTCTGTTTGGAAACTCCACCCTTCCCCAACCTTAAACAGTGTAGTCTTTTGGGGGTACTGGGAGATCTGAGAACAAACAGAGAACTGTTTACCAGCAGAATTCTTACCCGGAATGCCTTACTTTGGAAGATTTATTGGACAGCTGGGTGAGGCTGGAGAAGGAAGGAAAACTTCAAGCTGCTCTCCAACCCTTAAAGAGAGAACTCTCTTCTCTACCTTGCTCCGTAGGTGAAGTTCCAGGGATCCAGAAAGAGTGGTTTAAGCCTCCATAAGGCCAAGAAGCAGACCCCCAACCTGCCTCTGGTGTAATGAGGAAATCTCTCAAATCTCAGTCCAACTACAACACCAATCAGGAAACCAGATGGTTCTGACCAAAGCCCAGGCATCAGGCTTGAATATTACAGTGGCTGTAGGATCGGGCAGGTAGAATGACCCTTCCAGGCAGGCCAGGTCCAAGATAAACAATGGCACGAGTGCCATGATAAATGATCAGTACCACCCACTTTCAGGCTCAGAGACAGCAGTAAGTGGTGGCACCGTGATAGATTGAAATGCCTGCTGTATTCAAAGTAGGCAGCTGCCTCCTCACTCCTGCTCACTGTATACTAAACACTGCAGTTTTCAAAGGAAATTGGAAATCTTGGTTTTCATGTAAAATCCACCCCCTGATTTTTAAAGTTTTGTCAATTAATTGAAACTATTTTAAAACACTATGCTGGTCAACATCATTCTGGATTAGCAAAAAAAAAAACTGCAAAATAGATTGGCTTATGGGTCACCAATTTGTAGTGTCTGCTAGGTGTATCCCTTGTGTTACATGATCTTCATGTCTCTTATGACTGCATGACAGTCACAGTAGGTTGTTGTTTAAGGATTCAAGAGATCTAGTGTTCCTGTCTCTTTATATCAGATGGTGGAACTAACACTAGCTACTTAATAAATAATAGATTCCAAAAACAAAATGGGGAGATTAAAATGTAAACTATTATACTGCATTGAATTGGAATTGAAGGTGATAATTTTGCTGTCATTTTAATCTCAAAATCTGAATAGAAAGAAAAAAAACAGTGAGATATAGGCCAAGCTACAAACTATACAGAACCCAGGAAGATTAGAGTGCTATAAAACACTCATGTTGACAATACCCAATATAGATGAGATTATGAGGATAATTTCGTATGTAGGAAAAATTACTCAATTCTCTGATTTTTAGAATATGTTAACACCCAGAAAATAAATAAATTATATTAGATCTGGACTAAAGTAAGAACAGGCAGTCCTATCTATAGAAAATCTAAAAGTGTACCACAATACAATTAAACTTAAGGGACAAACCAAAAAAAAGTATAGCACATTTACTTTATTTTACAAATACAATAAAATGAGTACATTTATTAGGAAAATAATCATGTATTAATTTAAAAGGAACAAGATACAGGCTCCCTGCAGAAAATTTAAAAACAACTCACTGGGAACACAAAAAAATGTGTGGCATAAATTTAAAAGGCCAAGAAGAAAAAAAATTATTCATGGTTGATTAAAAATGTCTGGGAAAAAACAACACCAAAAACACTATTACAAAGATAGAGCATCTCTCTAAAAATGCAAAAATTGCTCAAGCTGAAGATGATGTGAAACTTACATCAGAAAAAAATTCAGGCAAGCTATTCAGAGCCAAATACACACAAACACACACACACACACACACACACACACACACACACAGGTAGCAGTAAAACTGGAGAAATTTGAATTGATGAGAGATTGAGTCTGTGTCAATATCTTCAATGTGATATTGCACTAATGTTTTGTAAGATGTTAGCTAAAATTGGGAGAAACTGGGTAAAGGGTAAATGGGAACTCTCTATATTTTTTTTTTTATAGCTATGTGAGACTAATTCTCAAAATAAAATGTTTAATTTTTAAAAGATGGGTGAAAATGTAAAATTTCAATGATAAGTTTTAAAAATATTAAAAGTAGAATCTTGCTAGATAGCCACTTAATAATCTCGGTAAGAAACATGTACAGAGGAGAATAGAGAAAAAATGAGTTGTTTGCTTCAGTCAAAGAAGGACATGAAGAAACTTCTCATTTCCATAGTTTTTGAAAGAGAAACGTAGGTGGTATGACAGCAAATGTTGAAAACTACATATCCTAGCCTCCAGTTAGTAGTAGTAGGAGAGCTGTGTTGCTCTTCCTCAGAATCTTTAACTTGTTGCTGTTAGTCACTCTCAGACTGAGAGTACACACACTGCTTATCATCTTTGTACACCTATTGCCTCTGAGAGGCATTGGCATAAAATAGGCATTTTATAAATGCCTACTTTTTATTTATAAAAATGAAAGACTGAGGGAGTAATGAAATGTAAGAGTATGCGCTTTCCTCAGCAGGTAGTGTGACCTAGTAGTTAAGTGTGTGAACACTGGACTTTAGTCTACCTGGGTTAAAATCCTGCCTCTGTCTCTAACTGGCTAGGGAAGTTATTCAATCGCCCTAATCCTTAGGTTTCCACCTTTGAAATGAAGATAATGACAATAAGAACACCTACTTCAAAGGCTTTTGTGAAGCTCAAAAACTTAACACAGCAAGAACATACTATTGTCTACAGAGCCTAGTAGACAATAAACATCAGTGAACATTAGTTGTTATTATTCATAAAATATTCCAATGGTAACTGAGAATTATAGGCCAGTAGTCTTTCTGTCATGTTGGGTAAATTTGTTAAATGTAGAGGATAATAATCACTAGAAACTAAGATAAGTGCAGCAAATGCAAGAGGATAATAATCTTCACACATCTGCCGGAGTTCTTCAGTAACACAATTGTTTATTAAGTACTTAGAAAATACCAGATGCCTTGTGAAGTATTTAACTTAACTCATAATAATCCTTGGAGGTAGGTATTATTATTCTGCCCATTTTAGCCCTGAAGAAGGCAAAGCAGAAGAAGTCAACTAACTCGCCCAAAGTCAAACAGCTTGAAGCTGAAAGAGACAAACTTTGAGCTGAGAGGCTGTCTCCAGAGCCAGTGCTTTGATGTCCACGTGACATCACGTGACACTTTAAAGCATGATCAAGACCTGAATACCACAGGACATATTATAGATTATCAGTACATATTTTATGAGATAGCAACACCAAAAATTATTAAAAGAAGGCCTTAAGTGTTAATAGAAATTATTTCTAATGGCTATCTAACTAGTAATGAGACAGTTTTATAAATAAAAATGTATGCATGGATTAACCTTCTAATGCCTCAATGAATCTGGAGAGTCTGAGTTTCTGGTAAGTTGATCCACGGCACAGGACTAAGCAGAGGGCAAAAGCAGGATGAAAATTAATGAGTCATCAACAAGGGTGCCTGAACAAAGCATATTTGTATATCTAACCCTTAACTGTACCCCACAACATCATAATAAAAAATATTGATTATAAAAAAAAAAGAAAATTAATGGGTCTGCCATGAGGCCATGAGGCCAAGGAGTGTTTCTGAAAGCAGAGCGTGGAGAACAACCTGATGCAATGGAATGTGCAATGGAGGGAACGGTGGGTACCAAGGAAGCCTGCATCTGTACCTGCACTGTGGGAAAGGACAAAGTTTTCAGAACTTTCCCAAAAAACTAGAATGGCCACGGTGATTTGCCTGATCAGTGATTTTATCCCTTAGCTGCAATTCAATCATCTTCATAAGGCAAGTAGATTTCTCTCATTCAGGTTCACAGTGTAAGAATAATTGGTGTCCACATTGACCATGTCAATACAACAATCAGTACAATGCCTACATGTGGAAACAGAACTCTTGTTTCATCACATAATTTTATAAACAAATAAAATAATTCTGATTGTTTAACTTTCTATGTCCCTTCCTTCCCTTTGCCCCTGAAATTAAGTTTTTAAGCCCAATAGAAGAATTGTGAAACATTTATAAGAGCCTATTTGACACATCTGAGTTTTAACCTTCTTTAGCATGAATTTTTGTGAATACAAGTAATAAAAGTTTCAAAACTTGTGTTCACATTAGAGCAATTTATTAGCAATTACTTAAATATATTTTTTCTTAGAAATTAAAAATGGAAAGAAAGGAGTACTGCTAAGTAGAATTACAACTCATTGGTAAAACAGATTAACATATTTAAGAGGTTAATGTGAAGAGTTAAATTTCTTATTGGCTGACTAATATAATCATTAATTTTCACTTTCTTGACTTCTAAAACAAATTTACCTAACTTCTAAAACAAAATTGCAAAAGTTAGTGGTCTTAACTCATTTAAAAGCAGGTTAAATATATTATGATTAAGTGGGATAAGTCTAACTGTACTTTAAGAGATAATTCAGAGAAATATATATGTATACTATAGTATTGTTAAAACCGAACTTGTACTTGTGTTGAAATTAATCACCCTATTATCTTCATTTTACAATTCTCCACACTTAGTTAAACACATGGTTCACAATATATTAAAGTATGATATCTGAAAATAAGAATTAGATAAGCTTATGATATGATCATTAAATCAAATTAACTTCACTCTAGATTAAAGATAATAGGAGAAACACTATTCTTACAAAGAGATGACGAGTCAAGAATATTAAGTACTTAATACTTTCTGGGTTGTCACTTGGAGTATTTATACCATATACTTTCTGAGATTGAGTCTTAACCTGAATCTAGATATTTATTACTCAAGTTTTGCTCCCCCTTGATTTATTTTAAAAATAAGAAAAAGTTTGTATACCTTTTTTTTTATATAAACACCGGCACAAGGAGAGATTTTCTTAGTCATGGACTCCTCCATGAATTGACTTCCCCGGACATCTGATGAATCCAGATGTGAAAACAGCCTGAACTGGCCTATTTATGTACTTCGCCTCCCTGCCACCATAACTCTGGGGATAAGCAAGCAACTCAAGGTGAGCCTGTGGAAACCTGTCAGTAGCTGAGGTTTCCTTCCTTCATGACGACAAAACTGAGAGGAAACAAACTTAGAGCTGGATTTCTGTGCCTTCCATGGCCCTAAAACTGCCCTCATCAAGATCGTCAATAACTTCAGGTTACCAAAGCTAATAGTCACTTTTTCTTCTACTCTTACTTGAAATCTTATCATTCAAGGCAGTGGACCACTTTGTCCTCTTTGAAACTCTTTTCTTGGCTGCTCTGACAGAGGTCGCTCTTGTGGAGCCCCTACTTCACTGGCCTTAGGCTTTGGGCTGGTGCTCCTCTTCTCAACTACTCTAAATGTTGAAGTATTCGAAGGTTGTTTCCTGGGCATCCTTCTCTTTTCTATCTACACTCTTGCCCTAGAGGTTCTTTTCTAGATCTTAGGCTTTTAAATGCCATCTATATGATGATCTCTGTGTCCTCAAGTCCACCAGCTCACTTCTGTCTATTTGACATCCCTCTTAGATGTCTTTGGTATCTCAAACCAAACTCGGTGGAACATAACTTGTGATTCTCATGTTCTACCCACCCACCCTTCATCCTAAACTATCTGCTTCCCTCTCAACTTATTCCATCTGAGTAAATAGTACCATCAACAACTCAGACCTAGCTGGTAGCATAAAAAATATTGGCATTATTCCTGCTTCCTCTCATTCCCTTGGTCTCTAAATCAACAATTTTTGTTGGTCTACCTCCAAAACATACTTCAAGTACACGGACTTCTCTCTATCTCCACTATTACCACCCTCATCCAAGACAGTATTATCTCTTGCCTAGGCTACGGCAATACCTTCCCAGTTGGTCACCATTCTCATGTATAATTACTTCTTGCCACAGCATTATCTGCCTTCTGATCATTCAGATTCAATCTCCTCTGAGGAGTCTTCTATGACAGTCATGGTAGCCACCCTACCCAGGTTTAATTTTTGGTATAGCTATCGACTCTCTCACTCTCCTTAATTTATAGTCTTCCACAATTAGAATGCATGTTTCACACCTTGCTCACCAGGAGGCCCCCAGCACCTAACAGAGAGTATAGACTAGATAAACATTTATTGAATACGAATTGAAGGGGTAATTATGCTCCCTGGAGCTTCTCAGAATAATTTTAAGACTCCATACATTTCACCATAGTTCTCTATATTTCCACATCAAGTCATCAGCACCGCCCCTTCATCATTTTACTGAGCTGTTTCTACGTTTACAAAACTGAGGTTTTTGTCCTTTATGTATTGATTCGAAAGGAACTTTATACATTATGATATTGCCTTTGTCTATCAAATTGCAATTGTTTTTGTTTTGTCATTGGTATTTTAAATCTGTTAGTGAGCTTTAATATTTGCTTGCTTAATGTCTTTAAATTCCTATATAAAAGTTCAAAATTTTGTCACTTTCTTTAGTGCTATGCTTTGAAATACTTTTCCTTCATGAAGATTATATGAATTATAATTATATCTATTGTTCTCTGGTATATTTTAATGCAAATCATTTTCATTTAATCCCTCTGGAACTTACTTCACTGTCAGATGAGAAGGATCCAACTTTATTCTCTTCCAAATGATGTATCGATTGTCTCAACACCAGTTATTCACTAGTCCATCATTTTGCCTGCAATGTGAACTTGAGGCTAAATTTGTGGTGATTAAAAGGATGACCTCAAGTTCAAATGGCATTTGTTAAAACCAAGCTGACCCTCTTATTTACATGTTATCTAATGTTTTTGATGCTTAATTCCTTCAAATGTAAAAATTGGATAATTATAGTATCTACCTCTAAGAATGTGTTAAGAATAAAATGAGATAGCTGGGCTCGGTGGCTCAGCCTGTAATCCCGCGCCTCAGGCAGTTCACTCACCTCAGCCTCCCAAAGGCGCGGGATTACAGGGTGAGCCACCGAGCCCAGCTTCCTCATGACCTTTTTAAAAACATTTTTTTGAGAGGGAGGATATTATCATTTTAATTTACAATCAAGATAAACTGCATTCACTGAGGAGTCCAGGAATCTGGGCTCCAGCTGCCCTCTTGCATGGTGTGATAATGAATAAGTCTCTCAACTCTGGGGTATCAGAAGCCCCATCACAGAATGAAAGATGCTGAATCAGTTCATCTTGAAAATTCTTTCCAGCTCTGGTATTTTGTGATGCCATGAAATGAGTAACATGTTCCAGGCTGTTTGAGATCAGGGATTTTGAAGCCTGTATTCTTTGTATAGCACTCTGTAAATGTTTACTTTTTGGAATCTTATTCAAATATATATAAATATACATATATATATGAATTATCCCATGTTCTTCTGTTATCTAAATATATTTTCCTATTCAACAACCTCTTCATCATTAGCAATAAAAAAGTTTCTCAAGGGTTTATTTTTTATTTCTTGATCGATTTCTTGATTGATTTTTCGGCTTCCTTTTTCAATGTATCCAAGATCTCTTCTGGAATTGTGGAGGCCAAAAACTTCACCACCTTTTCACAAGATCTACCCCCCTTATCCCAAACAACAACACTCTTCCTGAGTTCTAAGACCCTAGAAAGACACCGACAGAGTTCAGCGTTAACCTCTTCCTCTGATGGAGGTGCAGCAATAGCTACATTTAAGGTTTCTGCTGTCAAACCTATCACAACATTTTGTTTGGAGTCAGTCTTGGAATGGATAGCTATGGTGACACAACCTTTAGGATCAACTGCCACAGGACATAAGGGAGGAAGTGATCTCTCTGGTTCCTTTTTCAGGCTTTTAACCTTGTTAGTCGCACCAGCTTTCTTTGGCATCTCGACCCCAGAAGAGGAACCGAGCAGAGGCTCCAATGCCCTATCCTGCACCAAGCTGCCCCAGTCCACTGCTGAGCCACAGCATCCTCACCAGGGGAAAGCCTAAAAAATTTCGTCCATAATCCCAGCACTTTGGGAGGCCGAGGTGAGAGGATTGCCTGAGTCCACGGGTTCGGGACCAGCCTGGGCAACTTGGCGAGACAACTCATCTCACAATAAACCAAAAAAATTAGCCAGGGGTGGTAGCACACGCCTGTAGTTCCAGTTACTTGGAAGGCTGAGGCGGAAGGACTGCCTGAGTCCAGCAGGTGGACGCTGGGGTGGCTGTGAGTGTGCCACTGCACTCCAGCCTGGGCAAGAGAGTGAGACTCCAACTCAAAAAAAAAAAAAAAATTCTTAATTTCATTTTTCAAAGCCAAATGGAATTTTGGTTGGAAATGTATTAAACGTACATGTTAAATAATAGAATTGCAACTTCTTTCTTCTTTCCTTCCTTCCTTCCTTCTTTCTTTGACAGAATCTTGCTCTCTTTTCCAGTCTGGAGTGCAGTGGTGTGATCATAGCCTCAGCCTCCTGGATTCAACTGATCCTCCTTGCCTCAACCTTCCAAGTAGTTGGGACTACAGGCACACATCACCACACCCTGCATAGAATTGCACCATTTATAATATGCAGTCTTCCCATTCAGGAGCACAACATGTCTCACATTTTTTTCAAGTCTTTTTTAGAGCCTATATTAAAGTTGTCATGTTTTTCATTTTTATTAAGCTTATTCCTAGGACATTTATATATTTATATGGCTACTTTGAATGAGGTCTCTTTTCTCATTATGTTTACCAGATGGTTAGTTGTGCTTAGACTTCAATAGTTATATAAAGATTTTTCTCCAAATGTGTGATTATAACACTTTTTTTCAATAATGTATATTTATCTTTCTCTCTGCTTTCATTGGTCGAATTTGTCTGATGTTTGTCTTACTTACTAGTCTTTTAAAGATCAGAATTAGATTTCAATTCTTTTTGTTTTTGTCTATTTTATTGTTCCCGTATTAAAATTTTTCAAATTATAGATTAATTCATTAATTCTTCCTACTTTCTGTTTGGTTTTCTCCCGAATTTTTAGTATTATTCATTTAAACTATAGTTTTAGCTATATCCCACATAATTTTTCCTCTGTAGTGTTCTCATTCTTGATTTCTAAATTTTCAGAGAATTTCATTTCTAATAACTCTAGGCTAGAAAATTCAACACTCTTCACTTAAAGCAACTACACAAGAACAACCTTCTTAAAATATGTAAAGAGTCAGCCGGGCTCAGTGGCTCAGCCTGTAATCCCGCGCCTTTGGGAGGCTGAGGTGAGTGGATTGCCTGAGCCCGCGGGTTCGAGACCCGCCTGGGTAGGCGAGACCTCATCTCTACAATAAATCAAAAAATTAACCGGGCGTGGTAGCGTGCGCCTGTAATTCTGGCTACTCGGAAAGCTGAGGAGGAAGGATCGCCAGAGCCCAGCAGGTCGAGGCTGCGGTGGCCAGGAGTGGCCACTGCACTCCAGTATGGACAACAGAGTGAGACTCCAACTCAAAAAAAAAAAAAAAAAAAATGTAGAGAGTCAAAGTCTTATAGCTATGTTACCTAAGTGATCTTCCCATCTCAGCCTCTCAAGTAGCTGGGATTACTGGCACAGGCCACTGAACCAGGCTACATGTTATTGAATAAATTATTGACATTTCACATATATTTACTTACGTCCTGCCCTACTTAATGATTTCAGTTTTTACATTTATCTCATTCTTTTGAAATTCAAGATTTTAGATTTATCTCTTACTATATAATGAACTATCAAAACTTGGCCACTTAATACAACTTACATTTATTATCATATGGTTTCCATGGTTTGGGAGGCTAGGCATGGTTTAAATGGGTCTCCTGCTCAGGGTCTCACAAGGCTGAAATCAGGTGTTGACCAAGCTGTGATTCCTTACGGAGTTTGGAGTTCTCTTCTGAGCTTAAATAGGTATTGGCAGAAATTATTTTATTGTGATAATTGGACCCTCTTTCTTGCAGGCTACTAGCCAAGAATCATTCTCAACTCTGAAAGGCCCCCACAGTTCCTTTCTTTGTGATCTCTTTACAACATGGATGTTGGCTTCTTCAAAGCCAGCAGGAGAATCTCTGACATCAAAACCGTCCATTAAAGGGCTCACCTGATTAGATGAGGCTCACTCAGTACTATCTTCCTTTGGATTAATTCAAAGTCAGCTGATTAGAAACTTTAATCATATCTATAAAATATCTTTGATCTTTTAATATAACATAATCTAATCACAGGAATGACATATATTCATAGATCTTGCCCATAATCCAGTGGAAAGAATTGTACAGGGCATATATACACTAGAAGGCAGGAATCTTGGGTATCATCTTGAAATTCTGCCTACCACAAGATAGGTGAAATGTCTTTTTAATTTTTTCTTTTTAGGAAATGTCTGTTTTTTTCAACACCACTTGTTCATTAATTCTTTTTTCAATAGTTTTCAAATGCCACATTTATCATATACTAATTTATAGAATATATTTAGCTCTATTTCTGAAATTTTCATTCTCTTTTTTTTTTTTTTTTTTTTTTTTTTTTTTTTTTTTTGAGTTGGAGTCTCACTCCATCACTCAGGTTGGAGTGCAGTGGAACTCTCACGGCCACCCCAGCCAATCTGCTGGACTCCGGCTACCACACCCAGCTTTTTAAAAAATTTTATTGTAGAGACGAGGTCTCACCAAGTTGTCTGGGTAGGTCTCAAATCCACGGGCTCAGGCAATCCACTCACCTCGGCCTCCCAAAGTGCTGGGATTACAGGCTGAGCCACCGAGTCTGGTGATTCTTATCTGTTTGTCTGGAGGAGGACTCGTGACATTTTAATGTATGGTAGGGTTAGTTCTACCTCACTATTCTTTTTTTTAAGAATCTTCATGTTTTATCCTTGATTTTTAATTTTTCTATGTGAAATTTAGGAACAACTTGCCTAGATAAAATAAATCTGTTGTATTTTCATCAAGATCACATTAAATTAACAAATTAACTTAGAGGAAACTTTTTGAATTCTAATCAAGCACATATGTGTTTCCATCACTCCAAGTGTTCTATATGTGTCCTTCTTTTGTGTTTTAATGTTGTTTATAAAAGTCTTGCAAACTTGTGAAAAATAAAAGATTTGGAATTTTTGTGTTTTTCTATGTTTGGGATAGTTCCAGGAGCATTGGAGTTATCTTTTTTCAGGTTTTAGAGAAATTCCTGTAAAATTGTCTGGGCCTAGTAATTTTTTTAAAGAAGAGAGCTCTTTGACAACAGCTATTTCTTCTTAGAAATTGATTTGTTTACATTTTCTATCTTTTTATGGTAATTTATTCATTTCATCAGGTTTTTCAATTTATTTGCATAGAGTTGAGCAGAGTAATCTCAAAATTCTTTGAGTGTCCTCCTTCTGGGGTTACTTTTCCACGGTCATTTATTAATTTATGTAGTTACACTTTCTTTATGTTTTTTCCTTATGAAGCTAGCTATTTTGTATAGTGTTTTCTCCCTCAATGACAGGCTTTGGATTTATCAGTTCTATTTGTCTCTTTTTAAATTTGTTAGTCCTTGCCTTTATCAATACTTCTTTTTGCCTTGAGTTTATTTTGTTTTTCTTTTCAAAACTCTTTAATTGATAGCCTAATTTGCTGACTTTTAGTCTTCCTTTTTAAAATAATATAAATGTTTAGGGCTATGATTTTTTTTTTTAGCTGAATTTTAGTGTTTTTACTATCATTACTTTTCAGAAATTCGGCAGTTTTAGTTGTAGCTCTTTTTAATCCATGTCTCAAGCTGTTTAAGAATTTTTAAATTATCAAGTGAATTATCTAATTTATGTCAGATTGTGATCAAATATATTGATGGAGAAATACTTTATGACTTAAAATATGATCAATTTTTGTAACTTGCTCCATGGACATTGAAAGAAAAGTGTATTTTTTGTTTGGTTGTTTTCAGGAAAAGAATTAAAACATGTATAAACTGGATTTCTTTTAATAAAGTTGTTTAGGTCTTTTAAGACTTTACTTATCTATACTAGTATATTTTTGTTCATTTCTCCTTCTAATTTCTATAATTTCTGCTTTATGAATGTTGCTGCTATTTTGATTGGTGCATAGATTTTCGTGACTTTTGTCTCTACGTTGCCAATTGTCCCTTTGGCATTACAACGGACATTTGTTATATAATGCTTTTTATTCTTAATTTGACTTTATCTGATATTGACAGTTCAAGAACTACTTCAATTTGAACTCTTCTGAAAGTTGTAGATGTGTCTCCTGCATACAAGTTAAGAGGTTTTTGTGTTGTTTTATTTTTTGTTTTTTGGGTTTTTTTAAGAGTTGTGGGTACAAGTGGGGGTTTGCTACATGAGTAGGCTGCATGCAGGTGAAGTTTGGTCTTCTACTGGCACTTTCTTCCCTTGGTAGTGGACCAAGTACCCTTTGTGTTGCCATGTGCTCACCATCCTCCTGCCTCCCTCCCTCTAGCAGTGCCCAGTGACTGCGGATACCACCCTTGTGCTAATGTAACCGATGATCAGGACCCGCTTATGAGTGAGAATCTGCGGTATTCAGTTCTTTGTTTCTGTGATAGTTCCCTCAATATGAAGGTCCAAGTTGCTGCAAAGGCCATAATTTTGTTCTTTATGGCTACATAGTAGTCCATTGTGTAGATATAGGCCACATTTTCTTTATCCAGTTCACTTTCAATGGACAGTAGTGTTGGTTTCATGGTTTTGCTATTGTAGATAGTGCAGCAATAAACGTGTGTGCACGTGTCTTTTTGGTTTACTGAGGTATGTTCCTCCAGGTATATTTCCAGGAGAGGGATTGCTGGAATATATGGAAGATCAATTTTTAGTTTTGTTAGAAATCACCACACTGCTTTCTATAGTGGCTAAACTAGCTTACATTCCCACCAATAGTATAGAAGCTTTGCCTGTTCTCCATAGCCAACACCTGTTAGGTTTTGACTTTTTAATGACTGCCATCCTTACCAGTCTGAGAAGGTATCTCATTGTAGTTTTGATTTGCATTTCTCTGATAATTAGTGAGGCTTAACATTTTTCATATGTTTGTTGGCTTCTTGTATGTCATCCTTTGAGAAGTGTCTGTTCATGTTCTTTACTCACTTTTTTTTTTTTGATTTGGAGTCTCACTCTGTCACCCAGACTGGAGTGCAGTGGCTGCTCCCGGCCACCGCAGCCTCGACCTGCTGGGCTCCGGAGATCCTTCCGCCTCAGTCTTCCAAGTAGCTGGAACTCCAGGCGCGTGCTACCACGCCCGGCTAATTTTTTGATTTATTGTAGAGATGAGGTCTTGCCAAGTTGCTCAGGCGGGTCTCAAACCCACAGGCTTAGGCAATCCACTCACCTCAGCCTCCCAAAGGCGCGGGATTACATGCTGAGCCACAGGGCCCAGCTGCTTTGCCCACTTTTTAATGGGTTTTGTTTTCCTTTTAGTTTGTTTGAGTTTCTTGTAGATCCTGGATGTTAGGCCTTTGTCAGATGCACAACTTGCAAATATTTTTTCCCATTCTGTGAGTTGTCTCCTTACTCTCTCGATGGTTTCTTTTCTGAGCTAAGCTTTTCAGTTTGATAAGTTCCCACCTGTCTATCTTAGCTTTTATTGTGTTTGCTTTTGAGGATTTGGTTATAAATTCATTGTCTACTATGATGTCCAGTAGAGTGTTCCCTATGCTTTCTTCTAAGATTTTTATAGTTTGAGGCTTTACATTTAAGTCATTGATCCATTTTGAGTTGATTTTGGGATATAGTGTTTGTGTTTTCCCAAAAATCATAGGTTAAAACCCTAATCCCAGCATGGTATACTTGGAAGTAGGGCCTTCTTGTGGTGAAGCCTCCATGAATGGGATTAGTGCCCTAATATAAGAAGAGGTCAGAGAGTAAGTTAGCTCTCTTTCTACCAAATGAGAACACAGCAAGAAGATGACCATCTATAAGCTATCAAAGGGCCCTTACCAAGAACTGACCCTACTGTCACCCTTATCTTAGATTTCCAGTCTTTTGATTTGTGAGAAATATGTGTTGGTTGTTTAAGCCACCCAGTTTATAGTATTTTGTTTTCGCAACCCGAGCTGACTAAGACACTCATTATGAGGTGCTTAGGACAAAATAGCAACTATTTCATGATATCATTTTTTTGAGAGTTCTCAGTTCTTGACTGATATTGATGCTCACATTTATCTTTTTCATACAACATCTTTTTATCAATGCTATGCTAGCTTCTTCTATCTTTTTCATACAATATCTTTTTATCAATGCTATGCTAGCTTCTTCTTCTGATCAACGGTGTTTAATAAGTGAGGTTTTTCTGTACTGGCTATTTGTAGTTGTTTCCATGAAAAGATTTGGAACATTACTATTAAATTCACTACAACAACACTGCCAAGAATACTTTACTTTTGTTTAACTCTTTACAATCCAAAAAACACTTTGCATATGCTCCTATTTTTGCTTTTATTCTATCAACACGCTGTGAACTAGATAGGCTCATTATTATACTTGTTTTTTAGATGAGATTTGGAAGCAAACAGATCATAAAACTTTTCCAATTAATACGTGATAAGAACCTGATCTCCAAGTCAAGGCTTCACTACCAAGTGTATGAAAATAAATTACATCTTGAATGTGAAACAGTATCTTTCCTTTAGGTGTTTTTATCCCACCTTAAAGTTGACAGTGAGATACAAATTCTGTTTTTGTCATTGTTATAAAATGATTAGGTAAAATAGTACATGTACTTATTGTTCATTTCCTTCTTAATTTGAATATTAAATTAGGTTGAATTCAGAATGATCGTAAAGAACTATTGTGTCTATTTCCTGTTCTGTGAGTAATGAGCTGACCAGCTATTTATTTAACCTCCTGGGTCTCAGTTTCTTTACCTTTAATGTGACTAGCTTTACACTCAAATACCTTAAAATTAATATTCAAAGAGACTGACTCTCAGTATCTATTGGACTGATATTACATGACATTCATGACATTTTGAGTCAAACACAAGACTAAATCACAAGATGAGAGTCTCCTGACTCTATCTTTTTATAGGAAAGGTACATACACAGAAGACAGCACAAGAAAGACAACAGGACATTCTACAGACCCCCTAATGTGTCACTGTCAGCCTTAGCTTCCCTTCCTGCAGAATTGTTCACTTTTATCCTGTACCTCAAGGTAGAACAAACTGTTGACTAATGTCTGAGATAATGCCACAAGGAAAACCTTTCTTTATCTACATCTTGTCGTCATCTCCATGTCACTCCCCTCTTGTCTGTCCTTGATGTAACATTGACTGTGGTTGACTTCTTTGACTCAGCAAACTCAGATTATACCTACCACATGCCAATATGGTATTAAGTACCAGAATTAGTGCTTGTGAAATACTTCTTATTAAAAGTTATAATCTATTTTGGGGGAAAAAAAAAGCTATGCTATGTCAATAAAGTAGGGAGACTGTCATACTATAGCTTATTGTTATCTCTTATCTGTGATATAGCAACAAACATACTTTGTGGTTTGCATAGTATTTGTTTATCATATATCATTTTCTCCTTCAGCCAGATTTGTGGCTTATAAAAATAACCAAATATTTGCTTACAAATTGTTATAATGAAAATCTGTAGCCTGCTGCAGTAAGATTCATGGTTGTGATAACTTTGAAAGCATTTGTTTGCATTTAGAGTGTGGCGGGATAATTTAAATTTAAGATTTTTGCATAAATTATTTATATGTTGAGTCCAAGATGCAGTACAATTACTATAACATTTTTAAGAAGAGAGGCAGAAGTTTAAAATTTATAAATACCTCTTTACATTTTGGCGGCACTAGATATAGTTTTCTAGAAAGCTGTATTTTTTGTTGTTTGAATAGCAGTTAGCTGTTTTCACTCTCTCTAACAGATGGAACCAAAGCATTGTGAACATTTTTATTAAAACAGCAAATGAAGCTATGAAAGAAGTGTCACATTGCCAAGTATTCATCTTGCAAATTAAATTCTACAACTTAGCAGGTGGTTTAAGTTCCCTTTAGAAATTTAAAATCAGCTTATTTCATTTCTCTGTGGTTTAACAGAGACACAGGTTCACTGCTGCATTCACTTACACAGAATCTGTTTGCATGTTTCTTAGAACTGACAGTTGGGAAAATATTTGCTAACTCTCACTCAAAGTAGCTCATAATTGCCACATTCAGATGGTTGAGTCTTCAATTTCCCTCACTATTAAAGCCTACCATTTGTCTCTGGAGTCTGTTTGCAAGACCCTGATGGATCCAAAAATTTGAAGCCCACATTCAGTATGTTTCTGGACCATTTTGATATACATTATCATTCCATGTACAGGCACTATACTACCCAATTTAGAAAACTCCAATATTAGATGATAATATTCAGCTAGTCTGCTTCTGGTTTATAGAATGCCAGTGAAGTAATTGGTACTTCCAGGTCTCTACAGGACCAAACTGATGAGCTAAGGCAAAACAGCTATGTTAAGGAGATACATTTACTGGTCATTTCAGAGAGGAGGAAGTATAATTGCTTCTAATGTCACTGCCATAAGATGAATTTCATAAAAACATCATTTTCCTCCACATAACTTCTCATATTTCCCCACTACCTATAGAATAAAGCTTAGACTCATCATTTAGACTTCTTCAATTTAGTCCCCAAACTCTTTTTAGATTTACTTCTCAACAAATTTTCTTGTCACAGGTGAACTGGTGTATTTATTTATTGTCTCCCAAGCAGGTTGGTACTTCTTAGCCTATCCCTCTGTCTACCTGTACCAATGCATCCTCTTTCTTCTGTTGATTATCCAAGTCCTTATTTTCCCTACAGACACAACTGAAGTCACATTACAGGAGAGCCCTCCTTAACTACCCTAGACCATCCTCATTTCTTCTTCTTTAAGCCTCTCTAGCACCACTTATTATGTGTTAGCTTGTATTGTTCCTTATTTCCCATGTACTCATTCTCCCCAATTAAAATATAAGATCCTGAGGAAAGAGATGCCATGTATGCACTGAATTACTAGCACCCCAATACCTAGGACATAACAGACAGTCATGTGTGCTGATGTTGATAAGTAACCAAGATTTTCCCAGGATACATCAAGAAATATAAAACACAATAAGAACTAGCTCATAGCCCTTGGAGTTTAAAGTTATAGCTAGAATTGTGCTTGTCCAGCATGCTTTCTTATCTCCCCTCTTCTGGCATTTTTGTGAAACCTACCCTCACTCTATGTAGAGTTCTCAATTATAGTTCTGTATTTGTTAGGACAGACCAGAGAACAAACAACCTCTGGATATTAGTCAGTTCAAACAAAAGTTGAATTCTCACTCACACTGTGCATTCAGCATGCATTGGCTCAGGACTCTTCTTCATGTTATTATCACTCTGGAATGTAGGCTATGATTCCAGCCTCTTTGGGAGCATTTCCAATGAAGAGGCAGAGGAACCAAGTATGACAAATCATTCATTGCTCTTAAAACTTTCACATAGAAGAGGCATACATGTACTGGCAGAAAACTAGACATGTAGATCAATGATACAAAATTGAGAGCCCAGAATCAAACCTTTATGTTTATGGTCAGTTGATTTTTGAAAAGAGTGCCAAAACAGCACCATGAAGAAAGAGTAATCTTTCCAACAAATGGTGTTGGGACAACTAGATATTCACATGATAAATAATGAAGTTGAATCTCGCAGTATATGTAAAAATTAACTCAAAATGAATCATAGACTTAAATGTATATGCTAAATGTAAAATGTATGCAAAATGTAAATGTAATGCTAAATGTAAAAACTAGAATTATAAAACTCATAGGAATAAATACTTATGACCTTGGATTTCTTATATACCACATAAAAAATAACTGTTTTTTATAAATGACACAAACAACGAAAGGAAAAAATAGATAAATTGGACTTCATCAATATTAGACTTTGAGCTTCAGAGGACACTATCAAGAAGGTAAGAAGATGACTCAAGGAATGAAAGAAGATATTTGCAAATCATATGTCTGACAAGAGACTTGTATCCAGAATATACAAAAAACCCCTCGAATTAAATGATTTAAAAAGACCAGTTTTTAAAATGGGCAAAGAGATTTGAGAGTAAGATGGCAGCAGAGTCAGTTGGACTATGCAAGTCCCAGTATGAGTTGAGGGTATGGAAATTTTGTGTATGTGTTGGTAAGTGGGCATATGAGTGGTTGACTGAGTGAGGGCTTGGAGAAAGTGGCCAGGGCTCTTCTGGTAAAGGGGCTGGTGCCACAGCTGCTCAACTTGGTCCAGAGTACTTCCTGGGGTGCAGAAGCCAAGCACCCTTTTTTTAAACCAACAAAAGCCTTCCTTGGAAGAAGTTGCTGGGAGAGACTGCCAGCTCCAGGCTCTGCTTCACCACTGCAGTCCTTATTTTCCCTACAGACACAGCTGAAGTCACAATACAGGAAAGCCCTCCTTAACTATCCTAGATCATTCTCATTTCTTCTTCTTTTTTTTTTTTGAGTTGGAGTCTTACTCTGTCACCCAGACTGGAGTGCAGTGGCCACTCCCGGCCACCGCAGCCTTGACCTGCTGGGCTCCGGCGATCTTTCTGCCTCAGCCTTCCAAGTAGCTGGAATTACAGGCATGCGCTACCATGCCCAGCTGATTTTTTGATTTATTGTAGAGATGAGGTCTCACTGCCCAGGCGGGTCTCGAACCCACGGGCTCAGGCAATCCACTCACCTCAGCCTCCCAAAGGCGTGGAATTACAGGCTGAGCCTGGCTCTCATTTCTTCTTCTTGAAGCCTCTCTAGCACCACTTATGTGTTAGTTTGTATTGTTCCTTATTTCCCATGTATACATTCTCTCCGATTAAAATATAAGATCCCGAGGGAAGAGATGCCATGTATACACTGAATTACTAGCACCCCAGTACCTAGGACATAACAGACAGTCATGTGTGCTGATGTTGATAAGTAACCACGATTTTCCCAGGCTACATCAAGAAATATGAAACACAATAAGAACTAGCTCATAGCCCTTGGAGTTTAAAATTATAGCTAAAATTTCACTTGTCCAGCATGCTTTCTTATCTCCCCTACTCAGAGCCTAGAGATTGCTGGCTCTATGCTCTGCCTCACCACTGCAGAACCTGGCTGGACATGGCAGCAAGGGCTGCAGAGGGAGCACAGCAAGAGAGTTCAGAGGCAGAGTCCCATTGGAGAAAACAAAGGAGGTACCCTGCAACCATCTTGAAAACTGGACAGGAAAGCGCTCCTGCTTGCTCACCATGGAGTGACAAACCCAATCTCTGTTACTGGTATATTAACTACTCAGGAGTTAATCATGAACCAGAGAGAATATCCAGAAAACACAAATTCTGGAGGGACGGGATGAGTGCTGAGTCTCAGGAACCCCACCCACTACACTGATTCAGCCATGGGACAAAGGCTGTGGCTAGAAAAGGACAAGGAAGACTTCCAAAGAGATCAGTGCTCCCCATCTTCCAATTTATTCAACTCTCAAAACTGTAAGAGACAGTAAAACTTCCCATCCACAGTTCTGTTTCAAAATCGAACAAATTCAGAGCCCAGGTCAGGGAAGAATAGAGGGCTGAGCAAACATCAGAAGTGAAAACCTCTCCCACTGCCACTGAATTACAGAACTAAGAGAAAAGAAAGAGATCTGCCACAAGTGAGGAAAAACCAATGAAAAACCAAGGTAATTTCCAGTATAACATAGAGAAAACACCTGAAAAATCAGACCTCAAAGCCCAAACAATGGAAGTCACCAATGACTTGCCCCAGAATACAACAGGATTTAGAGAATGCATAAAAAGAGTGAATAAGACTCAAGAAAGAAAAGATGTAATACTGAAAGAACTTATAACAGAGATTTTGCCATAAAAAACTTTCATCCAGGAAATAAATAACAAGATGACAATCAGGGAAAGCAGAATTAATCAGGCAGAAGAAGGAATCTCAGAACTTGAAGACCAAAACATAGAATTAATCCTATCTGTTAAAAAACATAGCAAAATCAGAAAGAAAGAATAAAGCTTACAAGAGATGAGCGATTATATCAAGAGGCTGAACCTATACCTAATTGGTATTTCAGAAGAGGAAGGGGAACTGGAAAACACCTTGGAGTAAGTATTACAGGAGGTTATCCAAGAAAATTTTCCTCATCTCACACCAGAGATGTGACCATCCAAACACAAGAGATACAAAGAATCCCTGCAAGACATCAAATGAGAAGATCAACCCCCAGACACATAGAAATTCACTTACAAAAAGTAGGCACAAAAGAAAAAATCCTAAAGGCAGCAAGAGAGAAAGGTCAGACTACCTTCCATGGGAAACCAATCAAAATAGCAGCAGACCTATCAGCAGAAACACTACAAGATGAAAGGGACTGGAGTCCAGTATTCAAAGTCCTCAAAGATAAATGATTTCAACCGAATTTCCTGCCCAGTCATGCCAGGTTCATTAGTAATGGAAAATTAAAATCCTTCCCAAACATCCAATTCCTAAGAGACTATGCAGCTTCCGGAATGGCTCTACAAGAGACACTTAAAAAGGTAGTAAGCACAGAAGAAAGAAAAAAAAAAGAATGATCACACACTTTCCAAGAGAACAGCAGAACACAGAATTGCAACAGCAAACTTGATTTACATCGCAACAGCAAGATTGAAATCATAGACATACATCAATCCAAAAGCTAAAAGAAAACAAACAAAAACTTTATAGGAATCTCATGGTGGGGATAAACAATCACACTAATAGTCAGCCTGAATGTGAATGGACTAAATGCACCACTGAAAAGACACAGAATGGCAAACTAGACAAAAAACAATGACCTAATTAGTTGCTGCATCCAGGAAATTCATTTCACCACAAGGATCAAACAGACTCAAAGTTACAGGATAGAAAACAAGTTTCCAGGCAACTGTATCACAAAAGAACACAGGAGTCACAATCCTAATATCAGACAAAACAACCTTTAAGTTATGAAAAATTTTAAACGATACAAAAGGACACTATATAATGACAAAAGACTCCACCAACAAGAAATATACATCGTAAACATATATGTACCAAACACAGGAACACCAGCATTTATAAAGCAACTACTAAGTAAACAAAAAAAGATATTGACTTTAACACTAATATAGCTGGGAATTTAAATACCCCACTAACATCCCTACATAGATCATTGAGGCAAAAAAGACACCTACAGAATAGTCCACCCAACAGCCACAAAATAAACATTCTGCTAACCACCACATGAAATGTACTTCAAGATTGATCACATCCTTGGCCATAAATCAAGCAAAAAATAACTTCCATAACATCAAAACACTGCCACGTACCTTCTCAGACCACAGTGAGATAAAAATAAATATCAATGCAAACAAAATTCCTACAAAACACACAAAGACATGGACACTAAACAGCATGATGCTGGACAATACTGGGTCGACACTGAAACCAAAACAGAAATTAAAAGATTCCTGGAAACAAAGGAAAATGAAGAAACATCTTACTGAAACCTCTGGGATGCCATGAAGCAAGTTCTAAGAGGGGGATTTATATCTCTATGAACACACATCAAGAAAATGGAAAGATCACAATCTAACAGCCTAACAAATCATCTAAGGGAGCTGGAAAGAAAAAACCACCAAAAGTCTAACTTCAGCAGAAGAATACAGATCACCAAAATAAATGCCCAAATTCAGGACATAGACAAGAACATCACAGAAAAAAATCAACAAAGTGAAAAGCTGGTTCTTTGAAAGAATATACAAAACTGATGGACTCTTAGCCAGAATGACCAAGAAAAAGAGAGAAAAAAACCCTAATAAGCACAATCAGAAATACAAAAAAATCAAGTCACAACTGACCCTGAAGAAATCCAATAGATTATCAGAGATTACTATGCACACTTATATGGAAACAAACTTGATAACCTAAAAGAAATGGAAGACTTTCTGACATCACACAACCTCCCAAGGTTGAAACAAGAAAACATCAAGACACTCAAGATACCAGTAACAATCCAGGAAGTTGACTCCATCATAAGAAAACTACCTACAAAAAAAAAAAAAAACCCTGAGCCAGATGGCTTTCCAGCAGAGTTCTACAAAATGTACAAGGAAGAGCTGATACTAATCCTATTGAAAGTATTCCAGGCTGTTAAGAAAGATGAAATTCTCCCCAAATCATTTTACAACTCTAACATCACACTAATACCCAAACCAGGTAAAGATCTAATAAAAAAGAAAACTACAGGCCAATATTCCTAATGAACATAGATGCAAAAATTTTCAACAAGATTCTAGCAAATTGGATCCAAGTACACATTTCAAAAATCATCCACCATGACCAAGTAGGCTTCATCCCCAGGATGCAGGGCTGGTTCACCATCCACAAGACCATAAATACATCTACAGATGTAAAAACGAGTACCACATGATTATATCATTAGATGTAGAAAAAGCTTTTGATAAAATCCACCATCGCTTCTTGATAAAAGCCTTCAAATACCTGGGCATAGAAGGTGCATACCTCTAAAGAGTAAGCGCTATCTAAAATAAACCCACATCCAGCATATTGCTAAACAGACAGGAACTGGAAACATTTCCCCTGAAAACTGGTACAAGACAAGGCTGACTACTCTCACAGCTCTTATTCAACATTGTGTTGGAAATCCTAGCTAGAGCAATTAGACAAGAGAAGGAAATCAGGGGTATCCAAGAGGAAAAGAAAAGTTGAAAAGAGGAAGTTAAGTTATCCTTCTTTGCTGTTGATATGATCCTATACCTCAAAAACCCAAGATAATCTGTCAAAAACCGGCTTCCATTGATAAAGGATTTTGGAAAATTCTTAATGACCACTTGTATACCTAATCCCAGATTGTACCCCATATCTTTAAAATTAAAAAATAAATAAACAAAAGATCTGTGCAAACTGCCATGAAATAACAGACGGGACCAACTCCAACTGCCGTTGAGGGATGGAGAATCTCAGAGGAGATGCTCAGGAAAGGCCCTGGGGGGGAAGGCGGTGGAGGAAGCAAGTTTTGTCCATAGTTGGCAGCATGAATACAATAAAAGGGACATTCAGAAAGAAAATGGAGCACTAATACCACAATAAGGACTATTCCAACAGGATGCACAGCAACAGTAATTAAAGGACAAGTAGTAACGGTACCCACTAGAGTTGCAGTTGACCCAGAGAGAAAGTTCAGTAGAAAATAGGCAGTCAGGGATGCAGGCTCTGATGCCAGGATTGTCCAAACAATTCTTTCACCTTGGCCTTGGTTTCTTCTGTACACCTGTGAATTTTCATCCAGTAACATCTATATTTGTTGAGATTTCTAGGTATAATATGTAATCTTTCTTCTATTTATTACTTGCATTTTAAGTGAATCAGTTGTTACCTGTAATTATGTAAGAATCTTAGCAAGAGATTCGATATTCCATAAACCAAGTGTTAGAAGGAATGCTGGGAAAAATTTTCTGGGGCATATGATGCACAAACTAATGGACTAAAACTCATGACAGCCAGAACCCAAGGTTTCTCAGGGTTTCTATACTCTCAGGATAGTCTCCAATCCTGCTTCATCAGCAAATTTGTTTTGATTATTTTGCACTTTAGAGTTGCATGAGTTCTGTTATTTAAAATGTCTGAGCTGGGCTCGGTGGCTCAGCCTGTAATTCCGCGCCTTTGGGAGGCTGAGGTGAGTGGATTGCCTGAGCCCACAGGTTTGAGACCCACCTGGGCAGTGAGACCTCATCTCTACATTAAATCAAAAAAATCAGCCGGGTGTGGGAGCGCATGCCTGTAATTCCGGCTACTTGGAAGGCTGAGGCAAAAGGATCACCGGAGCCCAATAGGTCGAGGCTGTGGTGGCCAGAAGCGGCCACTGCACTCCAGTCTGGGCGACAGAGTGAGACGCCAACTCAAAAAAATAAAATAAAAAATAAAATAAATAAAATAAAATAAAATGTCTGTTCATTGCAAAATGTATACATGCATCAAAACATCACATTGTATCCATAAATATTCATTTATTATGCATCAATTAAATTAAAATTAAACTTTAAATAATAAAATCAAGCATGATTTCAAAAAAGAAAAAGTTTGAATAATACTGACTCCAAAGACAACATATTATCAAATGAACTATATTTCTTCAAAAAAAGTTACTTACTGTTTTAGAATGCTATCTTTTCAAATATACTTCTTACTTATTACTAGAATTTCAAAAGCAGAGAATATGCAGATGAATATATTTTATTTTAATCCTACAAGAATCACTTAAAGGAAAGAAATACAAATTTTTATGATGAAAAATAAGAAAAAGAAGTTGCAATAACTAATGTTAGATAAACAAATTGGAAATCATCATTAAAAAGAAATGTTTGAACATGTGAATATATTTGTTCAAAATGCAAAACATGTACATAAAAGTGTTTCTGTTACTTTTCAATAAAAATAGAATTACAAAAATAAAAATAATAAATAAAATAAAAATAAGGAGTTCCAGGCAAGATGGCAATGAAACAGGTCAGATTGTAAAAGTCTCCACAAAAGTGAGTGTCCATAAAGATTCTCTGCCTGAGTGGGTGTATGCCAATGGGTGAGTGAAAGCCCATCTGAGGGGAGACTGGACCCACTGCCCTAAGATTGGAGACCTGAGCATGCAGGATCATCTGCTATTCTCGGGGCTCTCTTGAGAGAAGGCATCAGAGAACAGCTGCCCTTCAGCACGGGAACCCGGCCCACACCATCACCTACAGCAGCAGACCTGGCACAAGAAGGCAGGTAGTGGAAATCTGGAATAAATCTCCAACACTTATGATGGAACACCATCAAGCAGCATCTTCTCAGTCCCAGACTGGGCAGAGACTAGCATTGACCCACCCAGCTCCATCTAGCCTCCATCTTGGGATCTGGAGGCTATTATCTCATCAGATTATCTCATCAGACTCAGAGAAATAGATGCCCCGCCCCCCTGATGGAACAGGCACAGACACGTCACATCTGAGTGGGAGACTTGACAGCAGTAGTGAGTAGCGTGAGTCCAGACCTGATCCGTCTTCCTCCCACAGTATTCTGTGGAGCTTCTGACCCATGCTGAAAGCAATCCTATCACCTGTGCTGAGCGCAACCCTATCAGCCTGCACTGAGAGCAGAGGGGAGATGCTGAAGACCAGAGTCACTCCCTAAGGTAAAGTCCTGAAAGGAACCTGGACTCACAGAAACTGCCAGAGAGTGAGGTTTTTTTTTCTTGTCTTTTTTTTTTTTTTGGTTTTAGTTTTAGCTTTTTTCTTCTCTCTTTCTTTCTGTTTTTGTTTACACTTTTGTATTTGTTTTGTTTCTGTTATTTTAATTAATCAATTTAATTATTTTTTGTTTAATTATGTTTTCTTTCAGATTTTCTGTTTATATATGGTATGGGTATTTTGGGGGAGAGTGCACTAATGGGGGGTTTGGTTGGTTTGTTTGTATGATTGCCTATATTTATCTTTTTGGTTTTCTCTGTCTTTGTTTGTCTCTCTGTTTATTCATTAGTTGGTATGCTTGTCTGTTTTTCCTATTCTTCTTCTTTCTCTCAAACTCCCTTTTGCCTTCTTCTTTACTTTTTCCATTCTTTTCCTTTTTCTTATCTCATTTTGCTTTCTGGGGGAAAGCAGCACCTCCACTACATGGACAGATTGTAAGGCAGTGGGAAGTGAGTCCTAGGGGGCCCACACACCTGTCAGTGGATACTGGGATCTGCAGATAGCTTCTGAATCACAGCTTCCCCCTCAACTAATTTCTGAAAACTGTAAAAAGCACAGGCCCCCACCCCAGTCCAGCTTCAGAATTGAACAAAACCAGAGAATCTACATAAGGAAGAATAGGAGATAGAGTAAATAAAAATAAAAGCTATCCCCCCATCACTAAACAACAGAATTAAAGAAGAGGTAAAAATAAGAGGAGGAAGAAAATCTACACAAATGAAGAAAAATCAAAGGAAGACTATGAGTCTTACACAGATCCCCAGGAGGTAAGCCACTGAGAATACAGGTTCTGGAACTCAATGAAGAGCCCCAGAATGACTGGTTTCAAACCTCAAACCCAGATGTCAAGATATTAATAGCAAGAATAAGTAGAAATGAGGAGACAAGAAGAAAGAATGAAGGAGTAGATAACAGCAATAAAGAATACAATGAATGAAATAAACAACAAATTGATAAACATGGAAAGCAGAATTAACCAAGCAGAAGAAAAACCTCAGAGCTTGAGGACCAAAATATGGAACTAATCCAAACTGTTAAAAACATAGAAAAGAAGCTTAAAAAGACAGAACAAAACCACCAAAAGATGAGTGATTATTTCAAGAGGCCAAACCTAAGATTATTAGGAATTTCTGAGGCATACAGAGAGACAGAGACCAACCTGGAGCAAACTTCTATAAAATTATCCAAGAAAATTTCCCTCATCTCATCAGTGATGGGACCATTCAAACACAAGAGATTCAGAGAATCCTTGCAAGACAACAAATAAGAAGACCAACTTCCAGACACATAGTAATTCACCTAACCAAGTAGGTATAAAAGAAAAAATCCTAAAGACATCAAGAGAGAAAGGTCAGACTACCTACCAGGGAAGACCAATTAGAAAAGCAGCAGACATTTACAGAAACAATTCAAGTTAGGAGAGCTTGGAACCCAATCTTCAAAGTTTTCAAAGGCAAACAATTTCAACCAAGAGTTACTAACCCAGCTAAGCTAAGCTTCATTAGTGATGGAGAATTAAAATCCTTCCCAGACATTCAATCCCTAAGAGTTTACACGGTCTCCAGACCAGCTCTACAAGAAACACTTAGAAAGTACTAAAGACAGAAGAAAGGAAAAAAAGAACAACAGTGCCCTTCACAAGAATGCAGGAAAAAGATTGAAAACACACATGAATCAACCCAAAAGTCAAAGGAAAGACAACAAACAAATAAACAAACAGCAACAACAACAACAAATTCGATAAGAACCTCATGACAGGGATAAACTCTCAAATCTCAATAATTAGCCTGAATGTGAATGGACTAAATGCACCACTAAAAAGACATGGAATAGCAAATTGGATAAAATATCATGAGGCTACAATATATTGTCTCCAAGAGACTTATCTCACCAGAAAGTACACTCACAGACACAGTTTTGGGAAACAAAATTTCAGGCAAACAGAACACAAAAGAAAGCAGGAGTCGTGATTTTAATATCAGACAAAATACTCTTTAAGTTATCAAAAAAATAAAAAATATACTGAAGGTCACTACATAATGATGAAAAGTTCAATACATCAACAAGAAAAATCCATCCTAAACATATAGGCACGCAACATAGGAGCACCAACTTTCATAAAGCAGATTCTAGGTAAACTAAAAAAAAATATTGACTTTAACGCTATCATAACTGGGGACATAAACACCCCACTAACAACCCTAGGCAGATCATCAAGACAAAAAGTCAACAAGGAGATCCGGAACCTCAACATGACTCTCGACAAGTCCCTCATGCGTAAGGGACTTAATAGATAGCTACAAAACACTCCACCCAACAATCATGGAATATACATTCTACTCATCACCACATGGAATGTACTCTAAGATCAACCACATCATCGGTCATAAACCAAGCATTCCATAAGATTGAGATTCTGCCATGTACCTTCTCAGACCACAGTGGAATAAACATAAATATCAACACAAGCAAAGTTCCCCAAAACCCACAAAGACATAGACACTATGCACCATGATGCTCAATAACTCCTGGGTCAACATGAAAATCAGAAAAGAGATTAAAAGATACCTGGAAACAAATGAAAGAAACATCTTACCAAAACCTCTGGGATGCTACAAAGCAGTAATAAGAGGGGAATTAATATCTCTATGAACACACATGAAGAAAATGGAAAGATCGTAAGTTAACAGCCTAACAAATCACCAAGGAAGCTGGAAAAGCAAGACCACCAATACCCTAACTTCAGCAGAAGAAACCAGATCACCAAAGTAAAAGCCCAAATTTGGGACATAGAAGATAAAAATATAATACAAAAAAAAAAAAAAATCAATGAAACCAAAAGCTGGTTTTTTTGATTGGATAAGCAAGATTGATGGACTTTTAGCTAGACTGACCAAGAAAAAGCCCAAATAAACACAATCAGAAATGCAAAAGATGAAGTCACAACTGACCCTGAAGAAATACAAAAGATTATCAGAAATTACTATATACAGACTTTCTTACATCACACAACTTCCCAGGCTGAAATAAGATGATATCTAGACCTTCAATAGACCAATAACAACACAGGAAATTGACTATGTCACAAGAAAACTACCAAAAAAAAAAAAAAGCCCTGGACCAGATGACTTTCCAGAACAATTCTACAAAACATATAAGGAGGAGCCAATACCCATCCTGTTGCAAGTATTTCAGGCAATCAAGAAAGATGGAACTCTACGCAAATCATTTTATGAAGCTAATATCACATTATACCCCAAATGGATAAAGATCCAACAAAGAAAGAGAACTTCAGGCCAATATCTTTGATGGACATAGATGCTAAAATTCTCAACAAGATTCTAGCAAACCGGATCCAATAACACATCTCAAAAATCATCGACCATGACCAAATAGGCTTCAACCCTGTGATGCAGGACTGGCTCAACATTTGCAAGACCATAGTTAAATACATCAACAGATGTAAAGACAAAAACCACGTGATTATATCATTAGAGATGGAAAAAGCTTTCGATAAAATTCAGCACCCCTTCTTGATAAAAACCCTCGAACATCTGGGCATAGATGGACCACATCTCAAAATAGTAAGAGCCATCTATTAGAAACCCACAGTCAACATATTGCTAAACAGACAGAAAAGTGAAAAATTTTCCCTGAAACCAGAACAAGACAAGGATGCCCACTCTCACCCCCCGCCCCGTTCAACATAGCATTGGAAGTCTTAGTTAGAGCAATCAGACAAGAGAATGAAATCAGTGGTATCCAAATAGAAAAGAGGAAGTTAAGTTATCTCTCTTTGCAGACAACAGGATCCTATACCTCAAAAACCCAAGAGAATCTGTCAAAAACCTCCTTGTACTGATAAAAGACTTAGGCAAAGTCTCAGGATATAAAATAAATGAGCAAAAGACAGTCACATTCCTATACACCAGCAATAAACAGAAACCCAAATAAAAAGCACAATTCATTTACAATAGCCACAAAAAATGAAATATCTTGGCATCTTCCTAACCAGAGATGTGAAAGACCTTTACAATGAAAACTACAAAAAGTTGCTCAAAGAAATCAAAGATGACACAAACAAATTGAAAAATATTCCATGCTTTTGGATTGGAAGAATTAACATTGTTAAGATATCCATTCTACTCAAGGCAATCTACAGATTTAATGCAATACCCATTAAAGTACAGGCAGCATTCCTCTCAGACCTGGAAATGACATTATAGGAATTCACATGGAAACATAAACAACCACAAATAGCCAAAACAATACTCAGCCAAAAATAAAAAATAAAAACCAGGAGGTATCACACTCCCAGACTTTAAACTTTACTATAAGTTTAATAATCAAAACAGCCTGGTATTGGTACAAGAACAGGCTTATAGACCAATGGAACAGGATAGAGATTCCAGAAGCAAAACCTCAATTTTTCAACCAACT